>NW_009718855.1:0-8396 GCF_000703405.1 Apaloderma vittatum | reverse complement strand
TATATATCTATATATTTATATATCTATATATATATCTATCTTAGCTAAGTTCTGCTGATGTTTTTGAACAAAAATCTAGTGGTTTTATTTTTTCTTTGGAAAAACCCCCACACTTTCACCTGTTGTGTTGCTGTTCTGCGCTTTGGAAGTTAACTCTACAGAACACAAAAGTGACTACAATGACCAGGGAATTGTCTTCCTTCTCTGGATCCCCATCAGTAACCCAAGATGGAGATAGCAGCACAGAGGGTGTCTTCTGTACCACACTCCCAGAAGACCTAAGGAAAACCCAGGTACCTTGCTACACCACTAAAGTGCCTAATTTATTTTTCAGCTGTCTTAGCTTTTCTTTTTTTTTTTTTAAACTCTCACTGACTAGTAAGAAGATAGAAATTTTACCATGTGGTTTATTTGAATCAGGTTCATTGCTTTTGATCAGCTGATTTGAATCAGCTTCAATTCTTGTCCCATTCCTGGGACAAGGTAAAGAGAAAACCCTTGAGCACTGTACTGTGTTGGAATGGCCATGCTTGCAAGCCTTTGCAGGGTGCATTCAAAGGTGGGGTGCCTAGGTCACAGCAGAGAAAAAGACATTTTGGGGCCCCTGCAGCATTATAGCTTCACAGTAGCCTATGAATTTAGAGATAAACTATGGACTGCCTTGAAAGCAAGCTTAAACTTGTACTGAACAAGAAGGTGGTCAGTTAATAAAGGGCACACAGTCCATCTTACCTCTGTCTCTGGCTAGCCAAATTAAATATATGAAAACAGACTCTGCTCCATCTCCTAAAGAGCCCTTTTCCCAGGTCTGAATTGGAATAATGAGAACAGTGGAAGGGCAGGCTCAGGAATGATTCATTAACTGCAAAACAGGGGAAAATTCATACCAAATGTTCCTTGTAACTGCCCTGCTGCTTCCAACAGCCTTTCTTGTGTCCTGTAACTGAGAGGTCAAACCCGACGTTAAACTTTTGCATCAGGTCTATACACATAAGCATAGAGACCATGTGCCTATAAGATGCTCCCTACAAGTATATAAAAGCCTGCTGTGCCTTGCTTTAGTAGCCAGCTCCTGTAGTTGTCAGGTCTCTTTGGGAACATAAGAATAGCCCCGTAGATTCAGGCAAACATTCATGTAAGCAGGTAACTAGAACATGCGGATAGAAGAGTACAAAATCACAGCAAATGCACAGTGAAGCATCCCAAAGGTGCTCGGCTACTTCCAGAAATTCCCAGATTAGGGAAAGCACCACGGATCCATGCCTGGGAATTTCCATGCTAAATAATGGATTTAGCTCACAAAGTAAGCTGCAGAGCCATTAAAGACTTTGAGATGTTTAACTCTCGAGGCCTTTAAAATTGTGTCCAAGAGAGCTATATCTCAACACCTGAGTTAGGCATTGCAGCAGTTGCAAACTCTGAGCTAAGGAGAACCTTGAAAGACTCAGAGTTGCTTTTCAGTAGTCTATAGAGAAGGTTGACCCACAATGAAAGAAGACCAAATTCATAAAACTCATTTTTGAGCCTGTCCTCAAAAAAAGGGTGATGATGTGGGATACCTCCACAGCATATGCAGTGCTTGCAGCCCAAACCCTTTTGAGTGCAGCAACGACTAGAACCGCTGACACGTCTTCAGAGCTGGAGCTGCTAATAGAGACCTTATGCAACACTGTAGCTGTTTTATGCAAAATCCATAAAATTATTAAAAGCTTCTGCAGAATCAAAGAAAGCTCAAGATGAGAAGGGCCAATAGTTTCTTGGATCGAGCAGTATCACTAGCTCCAATTTTCTTGCCAGGCTTGCCTGCTTCTCTGCTCTCTCTATTAATTTGTTCAGGCTAGTCTGAAATGAGTCAGTGATGGTGCTTCCCTAAGCTGGCTCTGTAGCCTCGTAGCTCTTGCTATGAGAAATGTCATCCTCATGTTTGGCCTGCCTTTCATTTAATGATTAACCCAAACCTGTGCCCCTCAATTTTCCTGGCTCTCACTGAACACATCAAAAATCCCACCCTCTCTTTTCTAATGTCTCCAAGTAGCTTCTGGGGTTTTATTACCTTTTCCAATCACTTAGGGCATTTCCACAAGAGACATCTGAACAGCCTGATTCCGAGTCCAAGCAGTTTGGGCACACGGTGGTTCTATTCCAGAAACCATGTACCTGCATTTCTTAACCAGAGTTTGAAGTAAGAAGCCAAGCAAGGAGGCAGGATATGGTTTGAAAGCAATACTGTGTTAATAGCATATATACAGATTTAGAAATGTAGCAGGGCTGTTACAGTGACATCTAAGGTTTCCCTAGACATTCTTGCTCTTTCTACCCTGTAATTTTATATAGTGAGCCAGTAAAATAAACGAACAGCAGACATAGCAATCTGCCTGGAAGTACAGTGATCCCAACACTGAGGATCTGGACCCAGCTATGGGTCTTACTTAGAGACTGGTCTTCAACTTTTGTGGACTCATCAGCTCTCCTGATTTCATATCTGTTGAAAATACTACTATTTAAAAAATATTATTATTTGTAGACATCTCATAAGTAGTGCACAAGTTGTAAATGTAGCCCACAGAGGTAGCTCATCATTTAGCCACTCAGCCTATTTCCTGTTTGTTCTCCTTTTGTGCTAAAGACTTCACAGGGTTTTAAGCTGGCAATTAAAAACACTGCAGCAGTTTTAATAGTCCTACATGCCATCTTGTTCTGCCTGTGTTATTTACTTATGCTAATTGGTCAGGTATTAAACAACAAACACACCAATTAATTAGTGGTCTGACAGGAATTATAAAGAGATGAAGACCTTTCATGGGCGTCGGATTTGAGTCACTCACAGAAGCTTACAGAGTGAAAAATGAAGAGGGATGAATCATGGTCAAAAGAAACATTTTCAGCCATGGAGTATGGCATCCAGATGTGTGGGGATTGACTACACTTTTAGTTCAGGGCACAGCCAGTCTTCAAACAGGCATTTACGCTCTGTAAGGGCTAGGTTTAATAGGGAGCAGTGATTTGTGGAATGTTTATGGAAGCAGGCTTGATGTGGTGAGCTCAGGTGTTCAGGCAGGTTATCTTGGGCAGAGGAAAAACACCTTCCTCCTTGGGCAGGAGCAGGGACAGCAAGAGTTGCACCATGGCCTCATGTCTCAGATGTCTCTGAATCAATTTGGATGTGTCCTCCTGGCCCTGCTGCCTTTATTTCCCTCTTGTAAAACTGAGGGAGATCTTTTATATTATGCCCATTTTATCCTGCTTGCCAATAAGCAAGGCAATTTCATTTCCCTAGTATGAAGAGTAGAAATTGCAATTGCTAAGCAAAAAATTAGGTCTGTCTCACCTGGTCATGGCTATACTGCAGAGCTGTCTCTCCTCTTTTTACCACAGGCCATTTTATCTCCAAGGGCTAAGTCACCAATGGGACGACATAATTGCACAGCTGGGGACATTACCCACAGGAAAGATTTCCCATTGGAAACACTGAAAAGAGCTTATCCCATGGATGCGGGATGTGGCAGCACGGCTGAGAGAGCAGGTTGTGTCTTCTTTTCAGTGTCATACTGCACTTGACTTGATCCCTGGTGAAACACTGGATGAAGATTTTCCTTGTCCTGCCACTTTCATTCACCTTTATGTTAGGCCTACTGGTTTTGCTGCTTTGTTTGCAGGTGAGTAAGGATCACTAGGTGACCTAAGACCAGTCAGGTGGCATCTTTGAATTTGATTTAACCGTACAGATCAGTGTTCAGTTCACTTTCGGGCTGTGGCATCCTTAGCCCTCATTGGATCCCATATGATCTCCAATGGCTGGAGACTAGAAGGATAGAGGAGAAAGGACGATGCTTCTCCCATTTTAATATCCTTCCTAGGCATCTGCTTCTGAATATTATCAAAGACAACATATCCAAACAGACCATTACTCTGACCTAATATATCCGCTGTGTTATTCTTATGGACAGATCTCTTTTCCTGTCCCACTACACAGTCCTCAGCCTAAGTGTGAGTTGTCATCTGGAACTTTTACTACATGGTCTCATTCTCCAGGGACTTCTGCCTTAAATAGGAAGATCAGTCACATGGGTGGTATCAACCTTTCATGCAATGGTAGGGAAGAAACTTCTTAATCCCAGAGAAAGCTGCAAGGACAAGCAAGGTTCTTTGGGGCATTCCTACATGGATCAATGACACCTTGTAAAAAATACTGAAAAAAAAAGGAATCTGGATTCCCAAATAGACGAAAAATCTTGGATCGACCTTTACTGAAAAGATGGACTTACAATTTTGGGAATGAGTCTGTGCTAGTAAGACAGTTTATGGAAAGGCAATGGTTTTGCAGTGCCTTACATCACGTGGATGTCAATTCTGGGTGCCTTGAAAGCGTCCCTGTCCTTCACTTGTTTGTACAATGTAAACATCATCTTAAGCTGTCCTCAAGAACCAAAGCCATTCAAAATCTATGACAATTATAATCTTTATTGTCCACAGTCTTTGATGACCATTTGGGAGAAAGACTTCTATTCCATAATTGTTGAGCCACAGAAGGACTGTTAGGATCCACCTTATTATGAAAATGATAGAAAGTGTTACAGAGGGAAGGCAGACAAGTGCAAACTTGCACTGAAAATGCAAGCATCCCTGTCTATATGCAAAACTCTTACAGTCACCAGCCAACACTTGCAGCTCAATACTTGAAGAGCTCATAGGTTATTTTAGGTGATCCGAAATGGTCTTTCTTGGCTTTGTAGTCCATTACTCTACTACAGAATGATTTCACACCAAAAAAAAAGCCCTCTGGCAACCAATCCAGGCAGATAATGAGTCACCCCTGAGATAACAACCAATGATGCCCAGGAGAAAACAGGATTTCAAGTAGAGGCTTTTGATGGCTGCAGAGAGCAGGAGCCAAAGCTGAATGATAAAAAATTACACAGTATATATGCATACATGTTTGTGAAGCGAACAAGTTGTTTCAAAATTTAGAATGTTAAATTTTTTGGCTGCTCCAGCTCAGTTTGCAAAACCTCTGCTGAGCATTCGACCACACTGCTGTTGCACTAAAGCAAAGTAATGAGGAGAACCAGAAGAATCTGGCATATACGTTGTCCGGCCAGCAAACATCACTGGATACACAACCCATCAATGACCTGTCAAACAACTGAGAAGAGTAACGGATCTGATGCTTGCCCAGGGAAAGGTCGCTAGCCCCATCTGTTGCTACCGTTACTGCTACTGCCATTTTTCAACATCCCTTTTTGCCAGGGTGTTCTTCAGCCAAATACCACATCCTAGAGATCCTATGGCATCCACAGAGCTGCCAAAGAGAGAGCAGTGAGCACATCAAAGAAAAGTTCGAGGGATCCCTTCCTCTTGCTTCTGCTGCATATGCTATTTGGGGAGACAGATCAGTTGAGGAGCTGAAAAACATCCAAAAATTGGGCTAGTCTCAGAACCTAAACAGTCTGCCACTAAGCAGAGAAGAAGCCAGAAGGAGGAGGTCTCAGGTGCTTGAGGCTATAACTGAGGATGGCATGAGTTAAGCAAGGGTTGCAGCATCAAGGGCAGGGGTGGAGCTGAAGCTGCCCATTTCTGGAGGAAACATCCCCCTGTGTTCACAGCCATCATTCCCTATCCTGACTGCTCCTATGGAGAGCACCTCTGGAGTAGCGTGGAGTTCCCATGACTAACATTTGGAGCTGAGGGTACTTGGTGTGATGCAGTAAAGAACCCAAACAAATGGTCTGAGGTCTGTGAGTGACTTCAGATGATGCGGGTGAGAAAGTATTCAGAGTAGTACAGCCACACTCACATGGATGAGGGTGTCACTCTGACCTCAACACTAAGAAAGTTTGCAAACTTTCTGTTTCCTGTTTTATCACTGAGATTGTTATTAACAGCAAAATTGTCATGCATTTAGGGCACACATGAAACAAGATCTGAACTGAACATATGACATTTTATTTTTTCATTTTACTGAGACAGTACTCCACTGAATCTCTTCTCTTGGCCAGCTCCTGAGGGCTATTCCTTCTCTTATATTTCCATGTAGCTTGTTAGCAGAAGAGCAGGACTGAATCAGGTCCTTCAGTGCAGTTCAAACCAAGAGAAGAATGTGGCTTGCATTGTGCAAGAAGGACACAGGCATTCTGCATGACCTGTTTGAGATAGATGCAAGAAAGTCTTTAGAGCAGGGAGAACTGCAAGAGTTACTACTACTGTAATTTAGCTGGAACACCAGAATTAATTTTCTTATCATTGTGAACAGCAGCAAAGGAGGTATGTGATGAACATGGGACAAAAGATGTTTTTGAGGGTCTTCTCCAAAAAGGCAAAATAATGCCTTTGTCTATGCTGGACAAAGAAACCCCAAATCTGCCTGAGGAAGACAATCTACAGAATCATAGGTAATTTCTTGATGGCCCTGGATCCAGTCACTAAATAGGCCTGACATTGTTAGTATATAAGAGCTGGTGTTTTTGCAGCTTGTAGTGGCATGGCTGGGAGCCATATATAGAATTATATAGACAGGATGAAATGTTTCCAAGAGAAAACATGTACAATGAGAATATGCTCTGTTCTTCCCTAAAGCAACAGGCACTGTTGCCAAGCTATGCTCAATCAAGCTGCTGTATGTACCAGGAAATAGGCTTCCTTCCAATGTAAAGCTATAAAACAAGACAGATAAAAGGGATTGAAATAAAAATAAAGGGAAAGTGGAAACCTTTTCTGTCCCTTCTATTCCTCTCCAGACATGGCTTTCATTTGGAAGATGCTTTCATTACTAACTGCACCATGGGATCCATGAGCTTCCACCATGCCAAGCTCTGGCTTATGGCTTCAGTGACCTTGCTTCTCTCCTGCAGCTCAGTAGGTGACCATCCGTTCCACATGCCTGTGTAGCACTTTGCAGGTGGTTCAGATCAGCACCCCTGAGCTAATAGCCAGCTCCTACCAAAATGGGAATGAGAATTGACTCCCCTGAAACAGACCTCTCTTATTCCATGGTCTTTCATGAACTTCTGAATGGAAAAGTGAAGATACTGGAGAATCATCTCCCGTCCCCATGCCTCGGTTTCCCCATTATGTGTTGGGTGTGAATATTTCACCCCAGAGCATGGTATGGATAGAAGAGTTGCTAAATGCACAATATTCTAATCATTGCAGTTTACTAAAACATCATCATAAATACTGCTGTGTCTTCCCTTCCCCCAGCCTTGGTTGAAGTCCAGGATGAAGTGAAGGGAGGCACACAACGCACAGAGACATTGATCTGATTCCCTGCAAAGTCTGTCAGAGCTTAAATGTGACATAAAACAATTATTTGCTATTAACTGTAATAAGCTGAGGACAGTGAAGCAGTCTTTGTATGGATGGTAATGCCATTAAAAACAGGGAGGGAGAACAGATGAGGAAGGTCACCATTTCTCTATTTTTCTCACCCCAGAATAAAAATTTCCATTTGAAAACACCAGTTTAGCAATGCCAACATATTATACTGAAATATTAAATATAGCAATGTAAATATTGCATAGAAAGTATCAATATATATGGCACCCTCTGCATAAATGTGAGCTGGACAAAAACCAGTTGGGACTGAACGACTTAAGAAACCTGGAGCAAAGTGAGTTTTTCTTGCTATTGTAGCAGCCTGTCATTTTTCAGTCACAAATTTACTCAGCGTCACACGTTCCCAAAAAATATTTTGCCTTGAAATGTCCCTTTCCAATGGAAAACAGCTTCTGTCACAACTTCTTTCAGCCAGCTTTGACTGCGGCCAGCAAGGCCCCATGGGGTTCCTCTGCAGAGAGCTCAGTGTATTTGCTTGGGAGTGCAGCATCCCCTCAAAAGATGGTGCTGCAGATTAAGAATAGACAACATGCAATCCAACATCTTTGCTGCAAAAATGAGGAGGAGAGGGAGGATTTTTTTTTTTTTGGTTATTGTTTGGCATTATTTCAGCACAATGCCAGGGTGTTCTGAGAACATTCGTAAGCATTAAGGCACATGCACTCATAGGCTGATGCAGAGGTCTGACATCTCAAGAACCAGAGCAATCCCTGAGGAACTGAACTATGAAATAAAGCTTTGGAGGAAGATAAATAAAAGGGGTTTTGAGCAGTGGAATTAACAAGCTCAAGGACATGAAGCTTTGGTAAGGGAGACTACTTGAATTTTGTTTTGTTTAAGGAAGCACATACCTGTGTTGTTGTGATCTGTGTTTGGGACTTTCTTGAAGTCCCGTCTCATGTAGGCTTTCTGATGTCTAGTAAGGGTTGTGCTCCCTTACAGCCTGTCTTGGGGAATGACTAAGAATATAGTCTTGATTTTGTTCTGTAAAAAAAATTGTAAAGATTTGGACACTTTTTATTTCTCTCCATCATGGCACAGAGTGGGTTGAAAGTAGCCCTGAA
>NW_009718854.1:42051-48919 GCF_000703405.1 Apaloderma vittatum | reverse complement strand
GAACAAACGGTTCTCGCTGGTGCTGAAGTATTTCACTTACCTCAATTTCTTTTAATAAAAAAGAATGAATTACATCGCTGTTGCCGGGAGTGGAAATCTGTCACCCGCCGTCCCGAGCTGCCCTTGGGGAGCTCTGCTGTTTTTCCTTAAGGCTAGAAGAGGGTGGTGGGAGAACTTCCATGAAGCCTCTCCCCGGAGCTGGTCTGGAAGCAGGGACCCGGCTCCCACGGGAGCTCGGTGAACGCAGACCCTGCTCAGAAGTTCCCCCCCCTTAAAGGTGAGTATTAGTGTGACGTGTAAGTTGGCCCGCATTAGCAAACACAGCTCCAGCAGTTATTTTTCAGGCCTTTCTCAAACCAGAATCGGGATAGTTAAAAACATAAATCACCTTAACAAACAGAATATAATTGTGGAGGGTGTGGGTGAGGGGACGGACCCTACTGAACTCCAGAGATGCATTTAAAACTCTTTAGCCTAAAATATCTACACATTAAAATGCCAAGAAAAAGAAGTACCAAAGCTATAAGCTCTCAAAAGCCCAAGATCAAAGTGCCATCATCTTTTAATGTAAACCTTTTGTTGCATCAACAGTCTTAAGAGGGATGAGAGACATCAAAATAAAAACTGAGACAAACTGTGGCTTTGTAGCTGTTTTTTTGTTTTAGTCTCTTCTCTCAATTTGGGCCATGAAATAGGTCAGCTCCATTACTGATCAGCCTTCCCACAAATATTTAAAACAAATTGAATTGCACACCCAATACCCATCACAATTACGCCAGGCACAATAACTAAATTAGCAATTCAACAAAATAATTGGAAATGCGATTCTCTCTATTCCACAGCCTCCCTCAGGGGTTTGGCCGATCTATGGGGGGAAAACTCTGCTTTACTAATTCTGCAGCTAATTAGAGACACACTTGTAAATGAAGTTGTTTGTCTGAAAGTTGAAATTCTTTGCTATTGTGGGATTGGGGTGGGGGGAGGATTAACACAACCTCTCCGTCCCCCCGCCACCGTGACACCCAGAATTCCCCAACACGCCTTCTGGTTGCTCTGCCCTGTTTTGCGAAGGTGTCGTGTCCATTTGCGGAGGTACTAATTAGTAGCTCTAGCAGGAACTAATGAAGCATTAATATTCTATGGGTGGCAAAAAATACATCTCGATTGGCAGCATTAGAAAAACTTAGTGGAAACCGTCCCGATGATCTGTGCCCTCATAAAGTGGCACTTGGCGCTGTCCAACTGTGCCACAGCCCTCCCGGTATTGGCCACAATCGCTCCGGAGCTGCTTTGGAGGGGGGATTATGGTGCAGAGCCCACCCGGCCCGGGGGTGCTGAGGTGTGATGCTCAGTCTGGCTTCCTCCTGCCCTGCAGGCACAGAACCTCTTTGGTTGGAAGAGACCTTTAAGCTGTAATCCTGGGCTGAGCGACCCTCCCCAGTGCCGCTGCCCCGCCGCCGCCGGCCCGGCGGGGATTACACAGGCTGCACTTTCTCCTGCAGCATATTCAGATCCAGGCGAGGGACCATTTTCATGCCAGGAATAAAGCTCTGCCCTTACCAGCAAGGTCAGCAGATGAAACAGGGGCCTCATAAGCCGCCGCTGCCGGCCCAGGTTCTCCCCGTGTATCACAGTGCCCAGGTGGGGGGATGGCAGGGAGAAAAGCCTGCTTAAACACTGATAAGTAAATTCAAAAGCATGCTTAGTAGGGCTTTGGCTCTTATCTCTTCAAACAATACGAACGAGAAGTTATCACGTTTAAAGTGTTTCATATTACCCTTTTAACATTACATATGGCGCTCTCAGAGGAAAAAAAAATTTAAAAAAATAATAAAAATCAAGTGCCTGGTGCTACAGCTGGAAAGGACACAGAAGTCGAACGGGAAAGGGGTGGCACAGTTGCAGCAGGAGCCTCCGCTGCAAAGAGCAGCCAGAGCCCAGCACAGCAAACCCCGACGCGTGGTCACGGCGCTTTCTGTGCAACAGCCCTAACGCCTGCGCTGAGGGTGCAAGCAGCAGGACCCTGTTCCACCAACAGAGAGTTCGGAAGCAGCTCATTTCCTCCCCTCGTCGCCTTTTGGAATTGCAGTTATTAACCCACGAGATGTTAATGATGCTGGAGACCACGGAGCCCGGCTGCTGCGCAGGCAGTAAGGACCAGCACCGGGCAGGAGGCAGGAGACACACCTCTCGGCACTCGGGGCATCTTCAAACCAAACCACCTGGTTCACTAACGAACACGAGATTGCTCACCAAACCCTGATACAGGTGTAATACAAATAAAATAATCAGTTCTTCCCCAGAGCCATGGACCCTTGGGCCCCTTCTCCCTGCAGCTCCGGGGCGATGCTCTGCCTGTGCTGCTCACAGCTCGCGTGAGCTAAATTTAGGGGTGGGATGGGGAGCTGCCGGGCTCTCGGCTGTACACGAGGTCGTTCGTGGACTCTTGAAACCAAAGGGCAGCAGAGAGGAGCCAACGGTGACATTTAGTGCGTTTCCACCCAGCAAATTTGGACCAGAGCGCTGTGAGCTGGAGGGCAACAGAAGAAATCCAGGCGCTTCCCCGAGCGCTGCAGCCGTGGCTTCGCTGCAAGCGAGCGGATTTATTCACCTACGATACGTGTGTGTCCACACAAAGTCAATACTCACCTTGGCACCTACTTTTGAAAGGCAAGAAAAAAACCTGCTACATTCTTCCAGAGGGTAGGAGAGCCTGCCCTCCACTGCCACCTCGCCTGGCATTGACCAAGAGGGCCAAGGACCAGCCCCGTGAGCACCAGCAAAAAGAAAAGCTCTGAAGGCTCCGTGGGGGCAGCAGCTCCTCCTGCGTGAAGCGATGCCGAGGCAGCACTGAAATACCCCCGTGCTGGGAGAGGCCGTGGGTGCTGGGACCACGTCGGCACTGATCGCACTCGGGACAAGCAATTTACAAAACATTTTAATTAGATCACACAGAACACGAAACAAAGACAGTGCGGCTCATGTGGTCACGAGCAACGGTCACCTTACACACGTGTACATGTGTGTATACATACTGTGTGCCTGTATACACACGTACAGACACATACACACACAGGCACTTGATTTATGCAAGATAACCTCCATTTCAGATTGATCCCAGCAGGGTGACAAATTCCCCTTACGGGGATTTAATTTCCAGCCTCTGACCTTTGGATACAAAAACCCCACAAACCCCTCGCGTGAGTCGCCTCCTCCGGCCGCTTTTCCACTGGCGTGGGCTCCCCTCGGCAGCGTCATGGCTGTGCTGTGGGCAGGATGGCTCAGAGTCATGATCCGCAGAAATAATTAAGCGTGCGGGATCAATGCTGGACAGAAAACTTCACCAGGAGGTTGGAGTTGCAGAAACACCCCCAGCTGTACCCCCGCACTGCGCTCCCTGCCAGGCAGCAAACGTCCCCGACAAACGCGCCTTCAGAAACTGGAGCTCCGGCTCTCTGCAAGGGAGAGCGAGCACCTTTCCTCTGTTTTAAGGCCGTGTTAATTATGTAAATGACATTTAAATCCTCTTGACTCTGTGAAAAATAAAGTCACACATTCCAGATACGAAGCCGACGACCAGAGCAGCACGCTTAGACACCAACCCCCCCCAACCAAAAACCTCCACAGATTTAATCCAAACGTGGGTGACCTGATTGCAGGGTGGCTGCGGGTTCCTGCTGGGCCGGAGCGCGCCTCCCTCCCCACTTAGCCCAGCAGAACATCGTGCCTGCGCCGAGGGGATTGCAAAAAATCAAGGTCAAGAATTTAAAAGAGAATAGTTAAAAACGGATTGTCTTTGGGAGGAGGCAGAGTTCATTTTAAAGCTGGAGAGGAGGGTGCTCAGCCAAGCTAAACGCCTGCCCTCTCTCTCATTTCCTTCGGAGCCTGCACGATTTAGCAGGAACCGCAGCTGCCAGTCCCTCGGGGAGGTTTCTAGGAACGAACTGGAGCTGCTGAGAGCTCGCTGCGGGTGCTCCCGGGCAGCTTTTGGGGACCACACGAGGAGGGAACCGCTGGGTGCTGCGGGAGGGTCGATCCGGGTGCGAAGGCGTGAGGCTAACGCTGCTCGGGTTCTTCCGGACTTGTGGTTTTTCCGAACAGCGAACGATAAAGTTCGGTCCTGGGGAAAAGAAGGAGGAGAAAAGTTATTTTTCAAGGTCAAAACAGAAGCAAGAGGCTGATGGCAACATCATCCACTCCTTCAAATGAAAAGGGGCTGGGTAATTAAAAATGCATTCCATGATATTTATTAATAAAGGGGAGAACTTGCACAAGACCAATCGCCGGCAGTACAGAAATATGTAAATATTTCAGTGTGGCTGGATACCACCTCTCTAGAGAACGAGGTTGTCTATAAGTTTGCCCTCTACAGACAGGCTCTTCAAGTAAGAAAACAAGACTGAATATTTTAATAGGATGTATGAGGCCACAGAGCCATGAGCAGGATTCAATCAGACAGTCTTCTTGGGACTGTAATTTAGTTTTCATATATTTTCTTAGACTTGACGGTACTTGAAAAACAATGAAAATGACCCAGGAACAAGATTCCAATTAATATCACATATGCAGCAATTCTGATAACAGAAGCAAGTTTCCCTTTAAATAAAAAAAAAAATTAAACAAATTAAGTGGGCTGGTGTTATTTCAGAACTAAAGTAACGTGAGAAACAGGGAAAAGGAGAGAGCATTTCTGTAAATCGCACACTTCTCATAAACCGGGGAAAAAGCATCGGCAGAGCCTGGTTTTCGACATCTGCCCTTTCTATAGCAGGAGCCCGTTGCAGGAGGGTGGCACATGGAGCGCCGAGTCTCGGTTACGCAGACGATGGGATTTTCCCTGCTCATGATCTGCATTATGGGAGCCACAACCAAGCGATCCCACGGGCAACGGGGGAAAGCAGCTGCTGCTGAAACCGGCACCAGGAAACCTGTCAGGACAGGCCAAGGAAAAGAGACTTCTCCACTGCAGAAGGACTAGAACACGGCTTCAAAGGCTGACACCGAGCCCTGACGGCGACGCTGGGACATCTGCTGCCTCCTTGCTTGGGCCCTCACCAGGCACCACCTGTGGCAGGTGCTGCTTTGCGCCTTGCTCCTTCCCGGGTCAGTAGAAGATGGCAACTGGTTTGAAAAGTGCCTGCATCTTGCTTCCACTGCACAAAGTTACTCGTGAAAGAAGGAACTTTGAACTTCTGCGGGTGGAAGGCGGCGAGGCGCTAAGCCCAGGAAGAGGAGGAACAAGGAATCCAACAAGGCAGCAGGACGGACACACGGGCACGGGGCACCGAGACACGGCTCTAACTCACGGGGCCACCTCTCCCAAATGAATCTTCAATTCAGAGCTAATCAACCAAGCAGCAGAAAACGAGCCCGCGGTGAGGGACGCGTCTCCTCTCCCACCAGCAATGGGCGATGCCAGGTTTGGGTGCGAAGCTCAGCCCAGGCCACGGGAGCACAATCAGGGTCTCCATGTTACGTGGGGAGCGCGCAGAGGTTTTGGTGAGTTCAGCACAAACATGAAGTCAAAACGCTTCAAGAAAACATGAAAAGCTGAAAACTTGGGCACTTGGAAGAAAAGAAAGAGAAGGAGGGAGAGGGATGCCTTACCCAAGCCTACAATATTTCCCATCTTTCCTGACTACAAGCTGAGAGAAGTAACTCGCTTCTGCTGCTTGAGAAATCCAACAGCGCTACTGGCCACGAGGCCAACGCCTCAAAGGCATTTTGTCTCCATTTTTGGTTTTTTTCTAACCTTCCGACGAGCACGAGAGTTCAAGAAGCGATGCTGGACTTGCTCCCATCCTACGGGTCGATGCCGGATTTGTTCCCATCCCATGGGTTTTTAAATAAAGTTATTTTTCAAGCAAACAAAGCGCCCAGGGAGGGATTTCAAAGCAAGAGCGATGCTGCCGGGCTCTGACACCCACACCCTGGGGTTTGGGGCTGCACCCACCGCGCCGAGCCCCCGCAGCCCCTGTCCTCTGGGCACGACGCTGGCAACCTCCTCTGAAATAAAAATTCAAGCAGAGCTATTTGGGTAACAACAGAGCACGGGCAGACAGCCCGGCAGAGGGTGACCAGGAGACGGAGGGAAATGGGGTAACCCCACTGCCTCCAGAACAGAACCAGTATTTCACCCTGCTAAAAAAAATAAACAATAACCCAACCTTTTTTTTTTTCCCCTCATCATCTAGGCTACTTTTCTTCCACAGCATCTCTCCTCAGCAGGATTTAGCCGCGCAGAGAGTAAAACTCATCAATCCTCCAGGTTTAACCTTGTCTCTGTTTCAATTCACCAGGGTAAGTGCGGATTTTAATATTTTTCAGCCCCCTTAAGGCTATGCGTAATGAACTTGGTTTTTTTTTTTGGATGAAAAAAACTAGAAAATTTCTCTCCTCCACCCACATATATTAAACATCAGACTTGAGCCACCGAGTTGAAACAACCCACCCAGCTGCAAGTCCGTCACCTGGAGCTGAAGGGAAGGTGACTTTAGCACAACGAGGCAGCGGTGCCGGGGAATAACCTCCGTGAGTAATTAACGGCACTTACACCCCAGGTAGGGAGCGTGGCAGGAGCAGGTCGATACAGGGGTCTTCCTTGAATTAAAATTTAACTTACCCTTTATTGCGAGCTACAAAAGCAAGTAATGAGCACTAACATTTTTATTTCTTTTAAACTGTCATTTAGGCTGTAGAGGGGATAATTACCTATTTCCACCGTAGTAAGGTTTTATCACCCTTAGTGAGGCATTTTCTAATTTAATATTTTTACTGTATTATCATAAAACCTGTTTCTGGAAAAAAAGAGAGAGAAAAAAAAAGTGTTCATGAACCACACAGCCCCTTGCCATAAAACATGTGTGTG
>NW_009718854.1:41131-42038 GCF_000703405.1 Apaloderma vittatum | reverse complement strand
TTATTTATGCATTTCTGCCGAGCGGGCTCCGGAGGCGGGCGCAGGCACGCGATGCCCGGGCCCTCGCCCTTCCCAGCTCCTCCTGCAAAGGGGAGAAAACAAATACCCGCACACGGCAGACGAGAACACCACAACTGCAGCCACATTATTTCTCTTTTGTTTCTAAATATAGTTCTGTAAAGCAGTAGAAGAACAATATTAAGGGGGAAAAAATCAGTTTCTGGTGGTTTTTTTTCAGTCTTATTAATATAACACTGCTTGAGTCACTGCTGCACTGTTTTAGTACAAATACCCTCCAACGATCTTTTTCTACTTTTTCTCGTGCACCTTTTACTTCCCTTCTTCCAGGCCCAAAAAAAAAAAAAAAAAATTTCAAATATGCCCCAAGCAATACTGAAATATCTATATCTACCCCATCTTCCATGGGGAACAATGAATTTTGAATTCACAAAAACTGGTGAAAGACAGGACATGAACACCCCTGATGAAGGGGAGGATGGAAAACACACACCTCCTGAGGAAAGCTGAGCCCGGCTGCAGAACAGATGACTGACCACCTCCCTGGAAAACTCTGTCCGTATCCTAAGAAATCTTTTGTCCAGCAGGGTGAAATTCAGATGATGAGGTGCCCAGCCAGCGGGGCATCTCCCCAGGAAGATCAAACAAGCTGAAGTCCTTTTATTC
Organism: Apaloderma vittatum; assembly: GCF_000703405.1. Lineage (NCBI taxonomy): Eukaryota > Metazoa > Chordata > Aves > Trogoniformes > Trogonidae > Apaloderma > Apaloderma vittatum. The sequence continues at coordinate 41,354 of NW_009718854.1, read as the reverse complement.
CTTATTTTCTAGTCGAAGAAATTCCCCTGGATCAGCTTGCGGGGCGCAGGCTTGGCCTCGATGGGGTTTTCAGCTCCACAGCCGCCTTCCCACGTGCGATCCCTGCAGCAGAATTAAAACACCCGGGGTATTTTCAAGTGAGGGGCCTCGAATCGATGCGGTGATGATGGTGCTGGCCGGGGAGCAAGGCCCACGAGATGGCACTCTCTCACTCGCTTCCCCG
>NW_009718854.1:40747-41116 GCF_000703405.1 Apaloderma vittatum | reverse complement strand
CAGCTATAAATTCCGCGGCCAGACGGCTCTCATCACCGCACCCGGCGCTTTGAGGAGGTTCAGGAAGGGTCTTACCGCAATCCCCCTGCGCTTGGGCAGGTTGGGATCGGATCCTTCCGGCCCTCACGCAAAATGCTTTTAACCCCCTGTGGCTTTAAATCACGGGAGCTGACACGCAACCTCTGGTTTTGCCTCACGAGACCGGGCGCGAGATTGATAAATATTTCAGAAAAGGTGCTTCTTGCCCTCGACAAAGGGCCTCTGCATGCGAGGTGGGATTTGGGGACAGGGACAGCAGCGAGGTGGAGGGGCCGCTGCTCAAGAGACCGTGCCCTGAGCTTAACCAGACCCCGGTCCCGACCTGCAACC
>NW_009718854.1:28391-40730 GCF_000703405.1 Apaloderma vittatum | reverse complement strand
TCCCCTCACGGCAGCACACACCTGCCTGTCCACCAGCCCCGAGCTCAGGAGAGCAGAGATGGCACCTTTGGGTGCCAACAGCCTTCACGTTTTCGTGTGAGCTTTTGGAGCACGAAGCAGGAAAGATATGGACAAGTGCTGAAGAGGTAGAGAAGCGCCAGCCTGCTCCGCTGGCACGTCTTCCAGCGGCTTTCATTTCCCCCTGAAATCCATCAAGGGTTGCTTTCTCAGTCCCTGTTTTCAGATGCCTTATTTGAGCAGAGCAGCCGCTGTAACGCTGCACGTGAGGCGCCCCGTGCAGACGTGGACCATTCTTTGTGTACCTTAACATCCCATATTCCTAGGATGATTTCCCTCTTTCACAGCTTGCCTGTTTTATAACAGATTCGATGCGGGAGAAGACAAATTGTCTCACAAAGGAAGGACGACAAATCATCTTGTGGCTCTTAACAGGTTATTTTTTTTTTACCCTTTAAAATAGAAATTTCCATAACAGAGGCGTCTGTCTTCTTACCAGGGATGTCAAACATCGAACGTTGGGACACGATGATTTCAGCCCATTGGCACTAACCGGGGTCACGCACACACCAGCTTCAAAACGTAGAAAAAGCTCCTTGTTCGAACACCAGCCCTTCCGAAAACTGTGATTAGAAGTGATATGGGATCCTTAAATTGCAACTACATGAGCTGACTTCTTAGCCTGTTTTACCTTGTCCTCCTACCTGCAGCCTCGTGCCAAAAAAAGAAGTTTTTCCCTAAAACGTCAGAGCCCTGCACACTCCCAGACACTGCTCTCCTCTCCACGTTGGCGCTGCTCCCTTTGATTCCCAAAACAAAACCAGTCCAAAGCAGGACAATCTTTCTTCCAGGCTATGTCTCTTTAAACACAGAAGTGGTTTTTTTCCCCTCACACCAGCACAGTCAACGGAGGTTTGCGCTGAGCGGAACAGGAGCCGCTGGGTCGGTTGTTCCAGGACAAAGGGCTTTGCCTCCGCTCGGGGACTTCCATCGGGGTGAACGGACTGGATTGACAATTGCAGAGCCCAAATTCCTCCATTAATCTAGTCTCATGGTGTTTTAATACCCAAAATACAACGTGAGCTAAGTTGAAGACTGGTATCTCACCAACTTTTTTTTTTCCCCTCGATATTAAACTCTTATGTCACATAAGTAAATTAATCTTTTAATACCAGGATTTCCTACTACGTACCCCCCTCTGCTTGCAGCAAGACACGCTGTGACAAAGCAACTGCACTAAGTCCAAGAGGGAGAAGACTGATGGGGAGAATGCACAACATCCTGGCTGAATCCAAAGGAAATGCTCTAAATCCAAACCTCAGCGGCAGCTGGATAACCTGTGCCTTAATTCAGCTTCCTGGCAGGGACTGGTCTGCTCGTGCAAGAAGGGGACTGGGCTGGATGCTCTTCCACCAAGCACGACCCAAGCCCAACGCGACCGTGGAGTCACGGCACTTTAGGCAGCGATTCCTGCCCTGAGCCCAGTTCTGCCACCTCAAGAGTCTGCGCTGCCAAAATCAAACACAAAACGTGGCACCACACGTGTGCAGAGACTGTACATGTACATGTGCATTGTATATACACCTGTGCTACAGCATGCTCTGCTGGAATTTGACCATATGCCAATAAAATAAAAATATGTTGAGGAAACACGCGTGGGTTGCACACGTGAGCTGCAAAAGAGACACGGAGCCCTCCTCTGAAGCCCTGTCTGCCTGGGGTTCCTGCAAACCCAGGACGTGACAGCCAGGTCACATCCACCACAGGTTATCTGGCTAAACCACCCGCTGGTTCGCCAGCTGGTGACAGTCACAGGGCTGAGCGGAAGAAGAGCGGCGGCCGTTTCCCCACTTCCCAGGAAGGAGTTTGTGTCTCACGTTGCGGTGGAACTGCACAGTTTGACCCAGTCCTGTTGCAGCCACCTTCCTGCCTCCAACTGGGCTCCGAACTGATGCAAAATCCTCCTCGGTAACAAAGAACAATTTGCCAAGGTACAAAACAACCGATATATTTCTCCCCCACCTTCACCCGATTAGAAATCCCCGTCCTGAATTCCAGCTCGCGCCTGAGAACGCGTCTCTTTTGTCCTGTCTGACTTTACCGCAGAAAAGCCTCCTTTTGCCTCCCATTTCTGCTCCGGGTGCCATCTTTAATGATGATGTATGGGTGTCCTTTTCCTCGGCGGGGCTGTGGGGAGGGGGTCAAACATGTGACACCGCCAGCGTGTGTATCAACAGCAAATTATAAACCGTGTCAATCCAAGTTAATGCAAAGCTGTAATCCTCTTTAACAAGAGATCAAATCAGTGCCATGAGTTATGTTCATTCTGTAATCTGATAAGAAATAGAGTGAGCCTCTAATAAAAGAGTAATGAGAGTCCTTAATGATGCTGTTAAAAGGTAGCGCCAGTTAAAATATTGCTGTTGTTCCAGCTGATTAGATCACTGTTGCATATTTGCACAATCTTGTTTTACCTGTCAGAATAACCTGAGTCGTCCTGGGAGATAAAGGTGTTTGGACCAAACATCTGTGTCCTTAAAGAACATCTCTCCTGCAAGTTACTGTCCTCCAGAGGTGAAATAATGATGTTCACCAAACTTTGCAGTAATTTGATATTATACTTTTGTTTTTAAAGTGTCTGTGTTTAGTCGCTGCAGAGATCTGAAGCTCTATATATCAAAGCTGACAGAGAGATACAACAAAACCGAAAATCCACACACAGCTCTTCCCAGGAACTCAAACGTTACCTGACCTTGCCACAACCAGCCTGTTTAGAGCATCCACTCCTGCCGATACGGCAGCTCCGCACATCCTGAAAATACGCTCGCTCGCCCACCAGCCTTCCACAGGGATCCGTGCCATCACGCTGCTCACGAAGAAATAAATCTACACCGCGTGGGAGCTTTCTGTGAGGGTGCAGATGCCTGATCTCCCAGAACTATGAGGCTGAAAGCGACCGTTCGAACTACAGCTCCAGCCCAGAGCTGCTGTGTCCCCTCAGGCAAGTCACTGAGGCTCGTGACTCGTGCAATTCTGGACCCAAACGCCTTCGGAGAAGATACAGGCTGTCACTTCCCTGCGCCTCGTTTCCCAAAGCGTAAACCAGAGAAGACGGGCATCTTCCCAACCCTGTGGCACACGGCGGTACCCAAGAACGACTGTATTAAAGATTATGTTACGCTCCATTCTGGAGCAATGGGATTGGCGAAGTACCTGAGGTCATAAAGATGGGAAAGTCCATGAAGCGGCACCATGTGATGCCACCCTTAAGCCCAGGCAAAAATCACAACCAAGGACATCAACCCTGTTCCAATCCTGGGTAGTTTCTGCTCAGGACAGGCACCCTCCCCTCTGGACAACCCCCACGGCACACGTACATTCAAGCTTTTACCTCCAGGTTCCCTGTTTCAGGGCGGGCCCATTTCCACAGCAATGACCTCAGACCGATTAGAGCAACCTTGGCCCAAGAGCATAATAAATGTATTTAAGTCTATGAACATATAGCCCAAGATAACAAAAAAAAAAAAAAACACCACACTTTTCAGTGTATGTTTTAAAGCACTACTAAAGAAGGGTTAAAACAGAGAAGGGCTCGAGGCCACCGGTGTCCCCCAGGTTACAACATAATATATGTGAGCACAAGGTTAAACAGCCATGCCCATGTGTAGGGTGCATGAAAAACTGGCAAGTGGAAGATTAATTGCCTGCATGAGCGCTATTATTCTAACCAGCAGCAAGACTAAGAAAGAAAGTGGCAGTGATGGTGACAAAGGTAGTTATTATACTTGGATGTTCCTTCTCTCAACTTCAGGCTGTAAAATAATTCTAGAGCGACCACTCATCCCTTCTCCAAGCAGCGCTCGGGCTGTGGCTCCTCACAGGCATCCGCTCTTTGTCTCCCCAGCCAGCGGCGGCGGCAAGTGACAAACTTGCTGTGCCAGATCCCCACAAGTCCTGGGCATCCACCGGGACCTTCGGGTGAGTGCCAGCAGCTCCCCAGGCTATTCTGAAGTCTCTCTGCACAGCCATAAGTGTAAAATGTACAGGAGGATGAGGCCCCACCTGTACTCCTGGGCTGCACGAGCTTTTTAAATATAGAGAAAACCACAAGGGATTGATTGCAGTGATACAAAGACTCGTGCTTTCAAAAGCACTTTAAGCCAGACAAGAGGTGCAAACAACTGCCCTCTGCTCCTGCCCCAGCGAAAACAGGCTTGTGCAGCTCATCATGGGCAGTCAGGCCTTGGCATGGCCAAGGAAGAATCAGAACCACTCCACTGCTCGCACCTGCTGCCACCCCCCCAAGCTTCTGCTCGTCCACATCTGCACACACGCACTTATTTACCAGCTATGATTTCCAAATAAATGACTGACAGCAGCAGGTATCTTCTTTTTGGGAGAGTTGGATCAAAACACCTACAGAAGCCTAATTTTCAGACTCTAGTCACGCCAATATTTTGAGTATGTTTTATGTCTGAATGCAAACGTAAATAGTGTAAACTAGGGAGGAAAGGAAGGAAGCAAGCTAAGCTAAATAACAGCCAGGTTTGCAGCCGGCAAAGCAAAAAATGCCCACCCAAACGTGGAAGGGCTGCTGCAAAGGGGAAACAAGAATCTGTTCCATGCTGAACAGGACAAGAAATGACGGGCCTAAATCACAGCAGAGGGAAATTGAAGCTCGACATTAGGACTAAAAAATGGCAAAGCACATCCCACGGGGAGGAAGCTGCAGAGAAAACTGCTTAAGGAAGACTGTAGTAGTGCCTGCAACAGGCAGAGGTAAGGCATATTTCAATATATTACTACTATTACTAGACCACTGGTTTTTACAGGCACTTCTCTGTAGCACAGAAGGAGAATCACGAGTCACAGAGCGACCCGCTCAAGGTCACAGAACCTCGCAGCCTGATGCCAGCATCGCCCCATCCACAGCCAGGGTTTGCCTGGAAGCCTGATCTGCGCAGAACGCGACACGGCCGCCCGCACGACATGGCCCTCGGGCACGCTTGCTGGGGTGTGAACCCATCAGCCGACGGCCTCTCTCCAGGCAGCCAGACCAACACGGGGAGATAAGCTACCAAAATGTCATTACCAGGAAGCATGGCAGGCCTCCAAAGCGCCTAATAAACTTAATGTAAGAAATAAGTTCCCGCAGTCACACAACAAGCGGCAGCAGCTGCCGCCACCAAAGCCTCAGTAAAACATGCAAGCGAGGCAATAAGCCGCTCGACGTGGAGCAAACCCCCAGGAGACATTTTCGGGGAACCAAATGTCAAACGCTCTGTCCTTACCACCGTGACAACTGTGCCGACACAGCACACGGCAGACAGCATCCCACGAGCTGTAACAGCTTCCAAGGGTCAGCCAGATCCCGGGCTGGCTGTGGGGGACTCCAGGTGCCTCCTGAGGAGCAAGAGGAGTGAGGGGTATGAAGGTGGCGGCCAGATGGAGCAGAGATGGGGCCCAAGAAGGCTGTTGGGCAGAATGACTCCACCATCCCGGCTGTTTCGATGCACTTCACGTTTGCGTTGACTTGCTGGAGGATTTTGGCTCATAAAATGCATTTTCAATGCAACTTTTAGGACACAAGTGAGTGCGGTGGACTGTGAAGGAGGAAGCGATGTCACCTCTGGGGACAGTAAACTTCATATGATAACTCCTAAATTATCGGGATCAGTCTCGCTGGTTTTTTCTTCATCTTTCTCCCCCTTACACACACTTCACACAAGCTGAGATTGCCTTCAGCCCAGGGACACAGCAGGGCTCTGTACGGCTGCCTCACCTGTAGGACGGTGCAACGTGTAGCGTACACAAAAAATGACAGACACCCTAACCCCACGTGAAATTCTCAAAACATAACTAGTAACCAGTCAACTGGACATAATATTAAGATGGAGAAATACCTGAGTCATGCATATTTTTAATAAATATGGTACAAACTGGTTCCTCCTATACACACATGCTATCTGTTAATTATAATCAGACAAAAAAAATGTGAGCAACAAGCAACACATCCCAGAACCATTTCTCAGGGTGGAATGTCTACCAGGAACGCACACCTATCCTGCCCCAAGTTTTATCTGAGATATCTGAAACAGCAAAGACACCAACTGCATACAGGTAGGGAGGTTCTTGCCAGCTGAGAAGAACAGATAGCTGCTAGCTCAGGCCCTCCATATCAGAAACAAAAATGCACTTGCTTTATTTGCCGGATAGACAAAAGTGTGTATGTCTCATCTCACAGCACCCAAGCCACTTCTGTCCCTGTCCTCCCATGATCCAGGTAAGGGAGTGGAAAAACTGACCTCTTTATCTGGCTGGAGGCACAGCTTCACCCTACACATTTATTTTTGTGGAGAGAGGATCTTGACAAGATTCAGAAAACAGAGCGGTTTTCTGACTCGGAAAAAAACAAACTAAAAGAGTAAAGAGTAAAGAAACTATGAGAAAGGCGCATGATGAGGCAGCACGGGTCTTACTACAGACACAAAACATCTTAGTGCCAGCTTACGGGAGAGCTCTCATCCAGAAGCCTGTGCAATACCCTAAAAGGCAGCAAGAGCCTAAGAACAGCAGGTATTTGGTTTCCATTTCGCAAACAGACAAATGACACGTCTCTCTCACAAAGCACAAACATGTTCCACAACCCAGGGGAAAGATGTTTCTCAAGCTTTCTACATCCATTCACTGGAAAAAATTATTCCACCGCCTTCACGCAGAAAGCTCAGCATTTCAAGACTCAGTTTAAAAATGTAGTACTTACGAAACGTGGGTGTGTATGTACAAACACTATCTAGTTACTATGCACAAGACTTGATATTTTCTTTATTAATTAGCACGTTACAACGTTATAGTCTTCCAATGAAATTCACTCTTTTAAACAGACATAAACACAAGCAAGATTTAGATCCTGAGTGAATCTTGACTGACCTAAGAAAAATCACACTAAACAGAATTTAAAACAGTTGCCATTTCTGTTCAAAAGCCAAGTTCTTTCTAAGTTTTGATTATACCTGAAGACAACAGGTAACTCAGCTGACTATTTCCAAAATAATTCTGTAAAACTGGAGCGGTTTTAAAGCAGGGATCAAAATGCACGTACCGAGATTTATGAAAATCTCGTTTGGTGTCGCAGTAATTACAGAGCGAAAGCTCAGCCAGACTGCCGGGACAGATGTGACCAAGACACCCAGGCTATGATGCCAGTGACAAATGGTTAACTGATAAGAAGAAACGGAGGGGGCGACAGGCTGAAGAACAGGTCAATATCACGCTGTCATGAAGCCATTTGAGAAACATAATTAATCTATTACTCACCTGGCATCATCATTCATTGTGCAGTGGTCAATAGGTGCCATGAAGCTCACCAGCTTGCTGTGGACATGATACCTGGACAGCACAGGAAATAAGCAGGCAGCACATTAGTAACTATTAATGAAAAGGAAATGTTGCCGCTTCGATAGAACCGCACCAGCTCCTGAAATGGAGAGCACTGGCTTTCCTGGGGACTGGTATCTAACGAGTCACCACTTGTAGCCAGCAATTCCCTCTCCCTTCCCTCCTCCATTCTTAGAGCATGGGCAGAAGAATAATGGGATGATGTAATGAAGCGAGTAACAAGCAAGCCCCTCTTTATCACAGCTGGAAGGAGGACAACCAGCACCTTTCCTTAATCGTGGGCGCTCCCAGACAGACAACCCTGAAAAGTCAGAGACAAACAAAAAGTCACTTTCAGCCTTCTGTTCAGCTCGTGTCTTAATCACCTTCTGGAATTTGTGCCCAAAGAGCCCACTGCAGGCAGCAGAAGCATCAGACCTTCTCAAGCATCCCATCTGCTACACTTTTTCCTTGCCCTGTGGTATCTAGAGCCCTAAAGGAGATCGAAATCCCACTCTGCTAGCCATATTCGTGGCTGGAAAGCCTTACCCCGAGTAACCCACAAACAGAGCACGTAAAAACAAGCAAAGGAGCAGACAGGAGAGAGAGCTGTGCAACAAAGAGATGGGGCACATTCAAGGTAACGCAGCGCTGCTTTTGTCTCAGCTTCACTAAAAATATTTCTGCAAGCTGTACGGCACCTCCAGATACACGATTCCTTTCCACCCCGGGCTAGGAACTTGCAGTAGATTTCATGACTCATGTTCAAGGACTTGACATAAGAGCAGTGAAAGACTTCAAATGAAAAGGTGGCTTTAAACCCTCGTGTCTAAGGGCAAGGGATTCCAAACCAATGGGTTTTGGTGTACGCTACCTCTGCTGCCTACCCAAGTCTGAAATGTTTCATCCAAGCTGCCGCTATTTTTAGAGCTTGACAAATAGCAGGCAAAAGGATTCACTCGCATTTGCCCAGAATCACCTTTCCACTCTGTAACCTCTGCACTCCCTTTTGTTTGCTTATGCAGGAACATTCCCTGGAGGGGATTTTTAGCTCCCACGACTGTTTCAGCGTGGCTCTTCAGGCACAGAACACTCACCCTTACACAAGGGTTTCTCTGCACAATCGAGTCTTTGTCACTGGTAATGGAAGTGACTGCCCCGGTGTAACGCCGCAATCATCCAGCCGGGCTAGTACCTCCACAAACAACAGGTCAATAGGCTGCGCTATGAAATACATCACTTATGAGACATTAACAGCTGCTGGATTCATACAGATCAAAGCTTACAGAGGGACAGTCTGCGTAGCGGCAAGGGAACTTAGCAATTCAGAAAAATTCTTTTGACACGAGTTGTTTGTCCGGAACTAATTACTGTTACAGTTTTTAAATCAGGATTTTACAACTCCTAGTCTAGCAGACATAAAAAATACTGAATTTCATTCACAGAAAGGCATCCCACGTCGCTGCAGCGCGGGACTAAAATCAGTGACGTGAAAAAGAGGCATGTGCACAACGTTCCTCCGTACCTACCTTGAGAAAAGGCACGTCCTAGCAAGGGGTAGCAGAGTTCTAGGCACCACGTTTCTTAAGCTCAGCTACAGAGTTTTTGGAGAAGCTCACCACTCCCTCTTTATGCCCCAATTTCCCTGCCTATGAAAGGGATGGGTACTCACTTCAAGTGGAAGACTGACTGCTTTTGAAAGCACTTGAAAATCTTCAGACTCCACAATAAACCAGCACTGAAGGTTTGCTAAAGGATTGCTAAAAAAAATGGAATATGGAGACGGATGAAACTTAGTAATAAATACCTTGCTTTCCAGGATCTTAAAGTCCTTCACAAAAACAAATCTAAGCACTGCTGCCCTGATTTCAGAGAAGGAAAAAGAAAAACAGGGGATAAGTGACCTGCTCAGGGTGATAACGAGTCTCTCATTGGAAGAACTAACTATTTAAAAAGACTCACTCGGACTCTCCCGGACTATTCAGAAAAGATGCTGGAGTTTAACTGCATGTTAATCCTAAACACAGACAATGCCACTTTTATTGACACGTTCCCTGTAGGGTCAGTGCAACTTTTATTTAAAGAAGAAGAAAAAAAAAAAAAGCATGTAAGATCTAGGAGGCAATTGGCTTGGCGAGACAGCCGATCTCTCAGGAATGCTGAAGCGCACAGATTGCGCACGATGAGCGACTTCCCATTATTCCTGGAGGTTTACGAGTCTGACTCAGTTGTGTGATGTTGTCAGTAGTTTTGACTGAATCATGAATATATCCAATTATGCGCGATGCTGACAGAAAAGAATATTGATAGTCAATAATTATAGGCTTTTCAGGCCAACAAAGTAGCTCTTCCCTCTTTTAATAAATTATCTTATGACATCTATCTTAAAAATTGCTATGCCAGGCCTGACCCAGGCTGACTCCACTGACTTTCTATCAGATGCCATCTAAACTCACGATTTATAGTTTACTCACAAAAGGATGGTTAATGTTGCAGATTTTTCAGGAAGCGGTGCAGCTTTTCAGCATGCCTCCCTGCCACAAACACCTCCTCCGCTACAAATCACGCAGTCATGCTAAACTCAGGGAGACTAATATATCTGCTCTGCAAAGAGGGGAAAAAAAAACCAACCACCCTGTTCTCTCCAGACTGCTTCCTTCTCCACCCTGCCACCGAATATTCACCCACTGGAAAAGCACGCGGAGAGATCAACCCAAGTGAGTGATCTGGGAGTCAGGATGAGAAATGTTCTGAAGCTAAAGAAAGCTGCGACAGGAGCTACAAAGAGAAAGAGAGATTAGACACCAAATTCCAGTTGGCTGCTGGTGGAACCAGACATCTACCTCACCGAGGCACTTCTGCACATCTGCCCCTAAAGCTGCTATCTATAGTTTTGCCAGCTAAACGTGTACTGCACAAGAGGTGTTCGTTTGCTTTCACTGGAAAACACGGCCTCAAGTTGCTCAGAGACAGCTTTGAAGCCCACTGAACACTCTTTCCAAAGCTGGTATGGGCAATGCTCACAGGCTGCATCCATCCATCCAGGCTCAAAAAACATTTAAGAATACCCAGCAGATGCCCCAGAGTAAGACACGTTGCCCTAAGAGGCACGAGTAAGCCCACCAATGCACCCCAGGGCCAATCCGCTGCAGTCAGGCTTTGCTGGGCAAAACCACAACTTCCATTTGCTCGCGGAAGCCGTCACCCACCTGATTCTCCTTCCTTTACTGGCTTTTCTGTCCACTTTCTTCTTTATTTTGCTTCGCAACTTCTGGATGGCCAGCCATTGCCTGAGGAACGCGAAACAACGACACAACTTTTAGAGCTGTTAGAAAAATGAGCACTGGGTACACTGGGGCCCGAAGCCCTTGTCAGCCCTTTTGCCTGTTGCATCGACACAGGCAAAAGAGATCAGAACTTCAGGAAAATAAGTATTAAACTCCAAGTGCCTGTGGTAATGCTTCACTTCAGGGATGGGGCATTTAAACAGCAAGCAGTTTTCCTGACTCATCAAGTCAAACCTTGGCTTCATCAAGTCAAAGAAGTTTTCAGCAGGGGAAAAACTTCTACTAGTTACAAATATAAATTTTTTTTTTTTTTTTTTTACAAAAACGAGCGTCATCTTACCTGATTTATACAATGAAAACTCAACATCAGGCAAAAAAATCTAGCGAAATCCAATTACTGCAATCTTAATATAATCTTAATTACTGTAATCTATTTTATTGTAAAGTCAGATAAATGTACAATGTAATCACTACTTAAATGTAATTTTGTCTGTATCATGTTAAATTATAGTGAATAGCTTTCCATAATATTCCAGACATAGACAACATAAATTTGACACACTGCACTAAAATTTGGGTAATATTTTACAGGGAGAAAAGTTATCACACTATCACAAAACTTCCTAACGCATTTTTCTCTCCGTCCCCACAGACATACCTCCCCCGACATTTTTTTCAGTGGAGAGCTCTACTCCCACATTTTCAGCTTTCCTCTGCTTGTGCACTTTTCTAAATTATTGCCCGTGGCTATTTAAATGTACACTGGTCATTAAGAAGTATTTGAGAGATTCTGTATTTTCTAACTATAGAATTAAACAGAGAAATAAGAACTTCCCTGCATGGAAGCCAAAACGGACTGGGAACGCAGTGCTGGGTGAAGCCAGTGAAGCTAGAGACAACTTCTCACGTACCTGCCCATTGCCACCTGGTCATTGGGGTCCAATGAAGTGGTTTTACGTTCTATATATTCTCGAAGGAGCTAGAAGAAAAGACAACAATCCCAATTAGAAGCACAGCAGAGACACGTTCATGCAATGAGGCTCGCAGGTTTCTCAGAAGACTTAAAAAAATTGCTGCCAAGTTCTCAAGGGAACAGTTCTGCCTCATTTCCTGAAACTCCCCAGAAAACCTCAAGCCAGGCACCAAGGCTTTTTAACACTTCCTCTGCACAAAAGAGCTTTCCAAGGGAAAAAGCCGGTGGCTATGCTAAAAGTTTAAGTAACTTTAGATTGTCACCCTCTTCCAAAAGGTCCCCACAGAATATGGGGCGTAAAACTGAAGGCCACCACGAAGAGTCTGTGTATGCAATTTCAGACGTATCTAGGAGCAGCACAGTCTTCCCTTCAAAGCATCGAGGTTTATTCAGGTGACACGTAGCACCACGTCATCCACCTGAAGAGAATCTACAGGGTTATGCAGAGCCAGAGAGGCGCAGTTTAGAGCAGCACCACGGTCTAAAAACACAAGAAGCCCCACGCAGGCAACACAAACTCAATCAGATCTGCAGTAAGAGCTCTGCCCCACAGGTCTTGCCCCACATTTCCAGTGGGGATGGCAGGAGGGAACTGAAACACCTCCCCGAACAGACGTGCCACCAGGCAGTAACGCTCGCTCGGAGGAACAGCGGAGCGAAATAGCTTTTATAGCTAAAGCAGGA
>NW_009718854.1:0-28360 GCF_000703405.1 Apaloderma vittatum | reverse complement strand
AGGAATGCTCAAGCAGGCTTTTCTATTTCTTTTCATGTCCTGAGGGTTGAGTTTTGTCCTTCTTGTTTCCTGCAGCCAAGGAATACTGTGAACAGCCTTTTTTGGATATTTGACCAGTGCCACATGTTTATTACCACTCACTGTAAATTGTACGTGCTGTGCCTTGGGTATTAGCCAACATATTAACACAAAGAATAGAAATAAAACCTCCAAAACCGAGGGGCAGACTGCTCTCTAGATGCTGACATTTTCCTGACCAGGGAAGTTACTGCCTCAGCTCAGAAAGCACCTGGAATAGACCCACCTGGAGACCAGGGAGTGCAGGCAACTCCACAAAGATGCTAGAGAAGAAAGGAGGAAAGATGCTTCTCTTCCACCCTATACTTCTGCTCAAGTAGGAGAGCTGGACTACTGGAGGGAGGGGAAAGGCATGCACCCCACAAAAGAAAAAGGCCACCAAGGTAGATGCTTATCATTTTATGACCCTTCTTTATTTTTAGATAAGAGACACTCGGTAACACCGAGAGTATTTATACCTGTCCAGATCTTTCCTCTCCTTCAAGACATACAGCACATTACTATAAAAAGAGGTATTCAAGCATAATTAAAAACCTGCCATGAATTTTGTTTTTCTGTTTGCTTATTTTTTTGAGATTATTACCGCGGCAATTACATTTAAAAATTCCAAGAGGAGAGGCCACTGGTTTATTATCTCCAGAAAACAGCAAGCTACTTCTCTGCCCTGTTTATCTGATTGATTCCCAACATCTTTCTGGCACACAATCTATCAGTTTATCTCTCCCACTTCATCACAGTCACTTCTGGCAGCTAAATACAAGATCCAAATCCAGTGTTACACAGACATACGACACAGTAAACCTGTGTAACACCGCCACTCTGTAAACAGCTGCCCTTAAGGCTACGCAGAAATGGGATCTTGGTTCCTAGTCAATATTCTGTCAAAAGCAAGGTGGGAGGGAGGGTTTTAACAGCAGCGAGAAATGGTGCAGCAAGGTTTTAGCCGTTTCTTCCCGTACCAGCAATAAGGAGCGTTTACTGCCTCATGTCTTGCTTCTTTGGAAAAAAACCTGCTGAGTAGCAACTGCACGAGAAGACAGCAATGCGCAGGCGTCCTCCACCCCGACCCAACCAAGCAGCAAGACGTCTTCAGCAGAACTCACTCCAAATCCACAGAGCGGCGGACTAAGGAGTGTCGCCAAGATCTCACCGCTGTCTCGTAGAATCACAGGTTGCTGGGTTGGAAGAGACCTCAAGGATCATCTTGTCCAATCCATTAAGGTAATGAAATAGAGTTTAAATAAACTAGCCCAGCACCCCGCAAAGCTGAGCCTTAAAACTGTGTAAGGTTGGGGAATCCATCACTTCTCTTAGAAAAGTATTCCAACGTCCGATTGCTCTCATGGTGAAAAATTTTCCTCTGGAATCCAATAAGAATCTCCCCAGGAGCAACTTGTACCCATTACCCCTTTTCCATGTGACTCCTCGTAAAAAGAGAGTCTCCACCTTCTTGGTGGCCACTTTTTACATCCTGGTACCTACTGGTCAGAACAAGATGCATTTTTGGGGGGCGCCAGCCGATCGGCTGTTAGTTGAGGCAGAAATGGTTTTACTGACCTTGGGGCTGACGGTGAAATGTTCTTGCAACACAGCATCAACCACGGGACTGGGGGCACCACTGGGGAGACCAAGGGAGACAAAGACCAGGGGGAAGCGGAAAAAACCCAGCAGGAGCAAGAGGGAAATTAGGGAATAGAGGTAAAAGCTGCGAAGCACCTTATTACATCTGAATAGCGCACGTCTTAAAGCTCAAGTTATAAATCATGCTAACAATGGTTACTAAAATAAAAGTGGATGTAGCCAGAGGCTACCACTGAAAAAGTCAGTCTAGACCTGCCTCGCTGCCTTTGGTCTTTAAGGATTTGATTAGTTTTTCCGCTTTCTAGTTCACCGTCTCGCAGGCAGCCCATGCTCCAGAGCCGGCTAGGGCTCAGGATACAGAATGAATGATAAATTCATTTACCGAAGAAAGCAACACTGTTTTCACAGCGCAAGACTTAAAACACTTCCGAAGCTGTAATATTTCATTAAGCTTGGCGATTCTGGTTAAAATTTATTAGTCAAAACAGAAAGCTCTCATCAGACCCCATATATTCCATTAGGAGTGATGTATGGTGTCTCCCAATGTCTAATTATTAACTAGGAAGTGTAAGTAAATCACCATCAGCATTAAGCCCTGATGTGTGAAGACGGAGTTTGAGTTAAGTAACTTCAGCATCAAAAGGCTTTGATTTGAAACGTATCCTTTTTTTGCTTTCCCTCCTTCACATCTTCCCTGAACTTCAAAAACCCAAGCTCGGTCTCCCACATAAACGAACGCGACTGCCTACCCGTGACGAAGCGCGGCCACGGCCGGCTGCAAAACTACCTGAGCACGCGAGGGAGCTTAAAACCTGTAGCCGCGAGCACAGAGCAGGGCAGCGCACCCGCACGATGCGTCCGAAGGCCAGAGCTTCAAAAGCGGTTGGGATTCACCTACCCTTGCTGACACCAAAGCCACTGTTAAAACCGACACTGGAGTCACCGATGTGTGCTTTCAAAAGAATTCACCTTAAAAGGACTCTTTCTCTAGGCTGGTTAAAGAGATGCACGCAAAGTACACTGCACAGAATTAGAGGGATTTAGGGATGCCGTCAGGGGGTTGTTGAAGGGTAATAGAGATTCACTCCTCATTTTAGAGGTCAATTCTCATTTTAGAGGTTAGGTCTCATTTTCATGCACTATCTATCAGTGTTTCTAATACTACAGTTGCTGACCTTTCTGATTTGCAGACCCCTAAGAATTTCCAGTGGAGACAAAGAGCTAAGCACAGCTGAAATAAGCCTCATAACAAAAGGCTCCCTTCTCTTAGACCTCAGATCAATTCACATTAATACCTCGCAAAAGTTGAGCTACCGTATATCACGGGCAACAGCCAAGTTTACAAAGCACCTCAGGAACATCATCACAACAAAAAGAACGTGTTTTCTCTGATCTTAAGAAAATCTTCAGGAAAGTCAGGAAAGGCAAGGAGTACCTCTCCTACGTGGTGTAAAAGCCACCAACTCTGCCCTGTGCATGGCACCGCTGCCTTCGAATTCGCCGGCTGGATACAGGAGGAGGCGAGACGCAGCCCCAGCCCAGCCGCTGGATGAGAAAACAGTCCCATCGGGCTCCCTACTGCAAAACGACTGTGCAGAACACGGGAAAACAGCTCCTTGTAGCACCTCTGCCATCGTACTCATTTGCTGAACACGACAGGAAAAGATTTGAGTTGCTGTGGATTCTGAAACAATGAGAAAAATGGGAGAAACCCAGTCTGCAGGCTTACCAGCAGCTGTTTATCTTTATTGGAACACTCTGTCACTCCGTGGCTAAAAAAATACTCAGTCTATTAGTGAGGGACTCTAAAATATTTGCAAATTGCTTATGTGGACTTTTCTAGCTAAACATGTATTTGTTACTAGAGACAGTAAGCAAACAATTATTGTGGAGTTGAAAAAATGTATTACTGTTATCTGTTAATGGTTTAAAAAGTAGTTACTTTTTAACAACACCACCATAGGAAACAAAACGAGAGACGTGAGTCACAACCTGTCAAGTTCAAGTGAGGCAGTAAGACTGCAACCACCACGTGCTTTTCCTCTTCCCTGGCGAAAACGCAAAGTCACTCCTGAACTGAAAGTTGACAAAGCTGCGTTTTATCAATGTAATTTCAACTTTCTAATTTAAAGTTTTTCCCATTTATTCTTTGGAGAGACATGGTAAACCACATGATCTTTTCCTTCTTTTTCATATTAACACACCACACAACTATTTAAAGCAGCATAAATTATGAAAAGGTTGCTTCTAGTCCAGGACTCATTCAGCACGCATTTTACGCTGCATCCTGGCCAGGCACGGAAACAAGTTGTTTCTTTCCCTTCTCAAGCTCCCAAACCATGGGGGTGTAACACCATTTGGATTTCTACAAACTGTAGAGCAAATTTAGACTGCGGCTCAAATGCTATTTTTAAATCCCTCTGAAACACTTTTTTAAAATGCAATTTTCTGCCAACTATTTGTAATGTCAAAATCGAAACTGCAAGATGAAACCAGTGGGCAGTCACTTTTTTGGAAAAAAAACCCAAACAAAAACATTTTATTAAAATTCAGTTTTGTGTAGAACACGCCCTGCCTCACCTATTTTCTAATAACCCATTAAGAGAAGCTCCAAATCAAGCTTTAAAATGTGTTATTAACCATCTACCCAGCCATTTGAAAGATACATGTCCGTGATAAGAGTATTGTATTGCCATTAACCTGTGGGACGGTTCGAGACATCTCTTATTCACACAAAACTCTAAATGCATCTAATTAAAGTCACAAGATCAGCTGTCCATATTAATCACTCACCACTTTAATTAAGGTAAACCAGCTTGTCAGAAAGCCAGTCTTCTCTCTATTCTTCACCATTATGGACTTTTAATAGTTGGCTGGACTAGTAATTGCTTGTTTAGGGCATTATCAAATACCTGGGAGTGAAAGTCACGGCAGGCGCCCGGGGAACTGCTTCAGGCCACGCTCGCTGGGGACACGAGGAAGAAGTTACGGTGTCAGCTGAAGTTTTTTGAAAAGCCACACGGTGTGAGTCAGACACAAGTAGAGGTCAGAAGAGAAACCAACTGAGCTAGAAGCGCCTGAACAAGAGGTTCAGACCCGGAAGTTTTGCGGTTGCTCAGATTCCCGCCCGCTCTGGCTCCGCTCGGCTTCTGAAATCGTGGTGGTCACGGGCCAGACTGATGACGACGGGTCCTAAAACAGGACGACGCACGACGTAGCCAAAATCAGGGGGAGGAGGGAGCAGGACAGTGGAGTAAAAAAAGGGATTATGTATAGTCCTAATTCTCCTGAGGCGTACCTGCCACTATCAATGATGAACATTTGTTCTGCAAAGAGCTGCTACCAGCGGAACGCTTCGCATATGAACACTAACCTAATTCCTGTTGGAAATAAACCAATTTCCACTCTCCCCTTTACTAGAGGGGTATTTCAACCTAGTAATAAAATCTCCACTGCAGCACGTCCGACCAGCAGCCCTCTGGTAGCAAGCTGGAATTTTAAGTTTTAATGTCACAGTTCTAACGAATTCTACGTAAATACGACTTCGAAAAATCAAAAGTCTTTTTCTTCCCTTAAAACCACATACAAAGGAGAGTTTAAAAGGAAAGGAGATGGGGTCTAGCCTCTCACTGCTGTCAGTAATGACGGCCCTTGTGAAACAGTTTAACCCAAATAAAAATATTTCACCTGCATTACTCAGCTCAGCTTTACGTTATCGCTCAACGTGGGCCGTCACACTAAAAAACCGTAACTGCTCATAAATCAAGTGAAGAATATGAGAAAAGGCAAAGTGGGATGAATAGATAGAACAGAGTTAAATCCTGAATCGTAAAATTCCACCAACTCCACGTGGTGAATTCCACTGAATACCAAGATCTGGGTGAGAAATTGTTTTTCCACAGGAAAAAAAGATTCATTAAAAAGTTTTGTATTATAATCTGTAACACAACAGTAGAGTTACTTATTCTGTTGTTATTAACTTGGGCACATTCACCAGATCTCATTCATTTTTACTTGCTTAATTTCACACTGAAATACACGGGTAGTTGCTCTCCAATGTCCTTCTTTATCGGAATGTTTACCTTTAGTAAAGGATACGTGGCCAGCAAAATCAGCTAATCATTGTAAAGCGTTATCTAGAAAAGTGAAAGCGATACTGAACAAAAGTCTGGATCTCAACGGAAACACAATCTGAGGAAAACACTTTATGAAATCCCATTTAATTGGGAGGTGATGGAAAACACACGCAGCTGTTTTCTCCAGCTTTCGCACTGAATTGGCTGGAGCTCCAATCTCTGGCAGATCCCAGTCTGGAGCAGACATCACCCAGGTCAGCGGAACAGGTGCCACGTCGTGTCTGGCAAGGGGCCGGCATCCCCACAGTTCACTTGCACGCGACAAAGCGGTAATCTTTACAGATCGTCTCGCCCAAGGAGCATATTGGGCACAAGAGGAGAAGGGTGGGAGGGATATTAAAAAAAAAAAAAACAAAAAAAAAACAAACCAAAAACAAGCAAGAAAGGAAAATGAATGTGTAGCTGCCTCGCGGCTCAGCAGATGTCTGCGCGTGATGTACGAGGGTAGGATAAGCTGTCGGAGCCTGCTGCCAAGGAGCGGTAAGTGATTAAAGCATCCGCCAGGCTAAGCACCATATTTAGAGTCTATGGGGTTTCGGAGTTGCACCCATTCCTCGCTGTGCTGCCAGATGTTGTCGGCTGGTCCCGCTCCCGCTCGCTGTGCGCAGGAGGCAGCAGTTGCTAGAGCAAGGAACGCAATCTGGAACGTTTCCGGAGGTGCCGTACATTAAACCGGTGTCACCCATCCTTCACCTCTACCCAGTGCTGAAACAACTCCAATTTGCTGCCACTTCCCTCTTGGGAAACGGCCAAGATACAGTCGTGCCTGGCAGACCCATTTGTTTTACGCAGGTGATTCTCTTCCCTCAATGACCTCTATTAGTTTAAGTTTTAATTTAGATTAACCCCAGCACCCCAATTAACCAGTGAGGGGAAAAGCTAAGCTGTGACTAGTCATATTTCTGAAATCACGATTTATCGAAGTTAAAGTTATTAAAAGGAAAGACGGGCCATTCATCTATTGCTATTTTTCTTTCAAAAAATGTAACTTTTCACGGCCAATAAGCACCTTCTCTGCACAGGTCCAAAGACTGTCAATCTCAGCTATTTCTCCGTGACCACAATTTTGTTATCCTAACTTAATTTGTTCCGTGTTCGCAGGGTCCACTTGGCCCCCAAAGCCGGGCTTCATTCAATATTCAGACGGTCCTAATTCCACACTATTTGAGATCTACTGCAAAAACTTTCTTGGACTCCTACAGCAGTAGGGTTGGAATTGCGTGGTAAATCTTCTTGGAGAGGGAAAAGAAAAAAAGGCAGCATTAAAGTTCTCTACATTAAAGTTCTCTACATTTCTGTGCAACACAAATAAGATTCACCAATTTTATACATTTTTTTATCCACCTTTGGTCCTGGCTCTGTACATGAAACCCCCCATTTTTAAGTATTCAAATGCTTCTGATTATATCAGTTATCAGAGCACAGTCCCGCAGCAACAGCTCTCTTCCACTGCCCTAACACCTAACTAGCCTCTCTAGAAACTATTCTGATCAGAGATTTCTGTCTTTCTAATGATACAATGATATTTGTTCAGTCCTGAAGTAAAAGCTCTCTGTGGACCATCAGAGCAAAACTACTTTTTGTGTCTTGGGGAAGGACGCACAGTGAATCATACTCCTCAGTACATGGCAATTTCAGTATTTCATAAGGCTGGCACTGTCATTTATTAAATAAATTACAAACACAAGGGTTCCCTAAGCTGCAGCTTCCACGCACTGGGTGCAGATTCCTCCTTTCTAAGAATTTTGCAAATAAAGAGAATACCTGGCCTAAATCCAAGTTGGCACACCTCCAAGAAAAGTGTTAGAGGAGCCCTGCAGCTTTTCCATTCAGTAGGTAGATGAGATGACTTAGGTTGAGATGAGAGTGACTTAGGTGCTTTTGAGGATCTACTAGAATCGTTTTTCATAATGGGACTCTACCCACAAAGAACAGTGACCTTCAGAGAGAACTTTTCTCTCGCGTAGCAATGTCTGCCAGCGAGAACAACAGGCACACATCTCATCCGTGTGGAGAGCTAAGTCGGCGGGGGTACGTACAGAGATTTCAGATGTCAAACCAGGTAACTGAATTTCCTTGGTGGGAGGAAATTAGAGCACAGAACGCACTGCATTAGCTCAGAAAGTATTAAAAACCAACTGGAGGCATAATTCCAACACGGATTTACCATCACCTACCTGGTGATAAAAGTCATCATCGTCAAATATCTCCTCATCTATGTCCTTCAGGTGCCTGTTGGAATCTGACTGGGGGAGAACTTCCTAGAAGCAAAAATGAAGAAATACTGAAAGCTCGTACCTGCATACGCCTGTCCCCAACTCTGATGACATCACACGCAGCAGCTTGTTAACATGTTTGAAGACAGGAAGAACAGAGGAAAGCTCCCAACATAACAAGCTCTTAAGGACTAGGAACACATTTAAAGGCAAGGCAGAAATGCTGCCAACGCCAAACCAGATTTATGATACCTTTACTGTGAAATAAATAGGACCGTGCAAAGTCTTTCTGGCGAAATACTACAGATATTTTTAATGTAATGGCAAAAATACATCTTGCAAGTGCAGTAATTCTACATAATCTCTCGGAACCGAGTATTTATTCATTCTTAAATACTAAATTAATAATAGACTTACTACTAACATACTCTGTAGGCTGTATGATGTGGTGTGATTTTAGAAGAGACTTTCTGGCTTAAAGATTCTAAACGCTAGAGCAAACCCAAACTTTTTGGAAACGGAATGGAAATGTCTACACCTTCTTCTTAGTGACTACATTAGAGGAATCAACATTTGGATACCTCCTTCACAAATCTCTCACAAACCAGGGTATCACCTGCGAAAGGCTCACGCTAATTGTTTTGCGGAGAGTTTCACTGATGCTGCAGGACGAGTTATAGAAACGAAATACCCTTACCGAGTTTTCAGGCAAAGATTCAGGGACCGGGTGAGATTCCTGTTCCGGCTTTCCCAGTATTGTGTACACTGATCGCTTGGTCTGTGTCCGCCGTAATAACCTCTCCTTGTCCATCATAATATGATCAATCTGAGCCACGATTGACTGCTCAAAGGCACCGAAACCCTGCAACAACATTAACTAGTGTCAGATAATGCAGAAAGCTTTTCCTCAAGGCAGTAATGTTCCTCTATCTTTCCATGTCAGTGGATAAGCAGACAGCGTTCCAAGAGGAGGGGGTTTGGGTTTCATTGCAGGGATTTCTGCAAGGATTTTTTATTTGTTTCTCCCTCTCTTTCTCCCTTCACAACCGGAGGCAACTTGACGCCTGGCTTAATAAAACGCCTTTGCTGTTCTGGTTCAGATGAACTTCTCGATGATTAATACTAACTCACAGACGTTAGGAGACCCCGGATCTTCGGGTGAAACGATTACCCGCTGTATTAAAGCGTACACTTCATGGAGGAGGAGAGCCACAGAAGCTCCTCTAGTTCTCTTACAAAACACAAAGAGCTTGTTGAGCAGCAGTAGTGGGATTTTCACAGTGCTTACTTGCTGCTGGAGACTGACAACGATGAGATGTCTGGTTGGGAGAACACCAATATTATCTATGAGAACTTTTTTTTTACTTCCCATCTGCTCAAAAAAAAAAGGGAGCAGCTCTTGTATTTGAAATTTGAGGGCCGAGCTTCTTACTAAACTCCTTTAAGGCTGGGGAAAAGCATGTACTATTTAACTGCTGTAACTCTCAACTTAACTTGGAAAACTCACAGTATGAAACTTTCAAATCAACTTGTTCCACAATCTCTGCTAAACAATAAGACATCAGGACATATAAACAAAGACTTGCCTTTCCCATTTTGCCAGATGCCAGCTTTGTCTTCTCGTGCCACTCCTGCAAGACCTTGTTTCGATATATCCTGAAGTCAGCGTACCGCTTGGCTATGAAGTCTGGATAGTCCTCCATCTTCAGCTTTCGCTTGGGGAGGCTCCTCTTCTTCTCCTGAGCCTTAGCCACTTGCTCTTCATCACTACTGCTAGGGATTTCATCGTCACTAGAGCAAAAACACGCAGATCAAACACCCTGCACCTCTCTAAGGCAACATGTACGAGTTCTTAACGGCCCCTCCACTACCACTCATACTTCTTCCATACCACTTAGGGAAAAAGACTTATGGTTTGGCCTTTCCTCCATTATCAGAAAGATTACAAATTTTTAATTCAAATGGTCACTCGTCCAGAGTGTCTGTCACCCAGATATAGCAGCAACTGAGCGAACAGCAAAGTGAGTACGGTCAGGAAGGCTGTGCTTTGTCCTGTTTGTTGGAGACCACAGAACACGGGAAGGTCTTATTTTGCATTTACCTCTCTGCTTTTGATTGCTTTCCATCTACCAGATGCCTCGTGGCTGGATTTTGATAAAATAGCTCATCCTGAAGCTCCACTAACAGTTGCAGCAATGCATCCACAGCTTTAGTACCTGCAAAAAAAAAAAAAAAAGACACAAGTGAAAATCTCCCACTAATCCTTGCTTGTGGTGAAAACTTAGCTTTGCAGCGCTTAGTTTCTCATCTTGAACCTGAATTTCTGCCACAGCTACCACATGATCCATTAACTGTTACTCTCTGATCAGTTATAGAGGTAGTTTTATCTTCAAGCTGATTTACAGCTGTTAATATCAAACACTGCCACGCTGGGAAAGAACAATTCTTTCCTAAAAAGGGAGGAGAGGAGGCAGGACTGCCTTCTCAACATCTGCCTGGCTGCACACCAGGAGGATACCTATCTAACATTTCATCGACAAACATTCAGACTGCAGAGCCTAAAGAATTAACAGACTGAAGAAGCAACTACTGTGTGCCGAAGCATCTGATGACACACACCTTTGACAACCTTTTTTGCTGATTCACTCATTTCTCTCCTGAGTTAAGTTCTGCAGCAGAGGCCAGCTTCACCTGAATAATACGCAGCAACACAAGGGAAAAAGGATATACGTACATCCCATTCCCATACATAATGTGCACGTTATAGGGAGCAGAAGGAGGGAAGGCAAGAAGAAAAAACAAACTCCTGCAGGGCTGTGACCACCGCTGGTTTCCGTGCTGCTGCGCTCACCACGCAGGAGGTAGAAGAAATTAAGATTGTAAGTAACATTAAATGTAGCAAGATCTGATCTACGGGGAAAACCTAAGCAAACACCTGGCAAGTCTAATGAAGAGATTCTGAGCAGAAAAGCAGAACTGCAGGCCCAGAGATCCTTAGAAAGCGAGAAAGTGAAGAAAAGACTGGGGTGGGGAGGTGTACAAAGTGATCGATACACGGTGTGAAGGTCAGTTTTACAGGGATGAGCAGTTACTGTCCAGTGTATTTGCAGACACGCATCCTGAAGGCAGATTCCATGCTGTTTATCCAAAGGCTTTCAGAGCTGACAATTTTCTCGCACCTACGCAGATGCAAAGAAAACGGTCTCTGTTCCAATGATCTTTCCTTCTCCAAGGGCACAGAGTTGCAGCTGACCGTGGGAAGGGTTAACTGCACACTGCTGCAGCATCTGTTCTTTAAAAATAGTTCTTTTGTGGCAACCGACAAGCCTCCCTGCAGAACGCACTGATATAAAACAAGTGTTTGTCTAGGCCTACACAAACTCTCCCTTTGTACGTCGCTACACATCAATCACAGGGTCAGCTCTTACAGGTAGAACACTTAGCACGCTCTTCTATAGAGAAACCTAAATTGAACTTTACACAGATTAATTTCTATTTACCTGACGCTGCTGTATTGCCTTCCACTCCTACAAAGAGGCACCACAGAAACGGGGAGGGGTGGAACACACCGCGTGGAGGAATGCAGCACCCCACTTCGGGATCTGCTTGCCCGCAGGACACGTTCAGGCAGGCTCGGTTCCCTCCCCAGGCATCCCGTCGGGCAGCAGTGTCGCTGCTGGCAGAGGACACGGATCTGTCCGAAGGGCAGGAGCAACACCGTGGGGTGGGAGGTTCCCCAGAGCTTCCCCTGGTACCTCCTCTGTTGTGAAATCAGGGGGGCTGCTCTGCTGAACTCCCAAACCCATCTCTTTCTTTGCAGTCAGCACAATGGAACAGAGAGAACTTTTCACCACTCCATTCTTTTCTGTTTTGTTTTTTCAAACAGAGGACACAGAGATCATGGATAGAATGAACAGCAAATCTTCATCAGCCAGACAGAGACACTGCAAGCAGAAATCAGCCCAGACATTCAGAGGTCTCAATCTCCCGCGTGTTACTCTGGTGATACCGCTCGGTTGTCACCATCTTCAGATAAATTATGGTCTGACCTCAGTAACAGGAATGTCAAGGAGAAGATGCTTTAAGATTTTTGTTGCAGATCAGCTGTTGGACTCATCCTCCCCGAGTCCGTGCTTCATTATAGACACGTTCTGACAAGTCTTCTATATAAACCTATTAAGGGATTAGGTTTTGCCGTACTTGTAAAACAGTCGCGTGTTAGCATCCAAACAATTCCAACAGACAAACAGACAAAAGCCCTCAGAAATGCATTTGTCGTATGTGTCTGCAGCTAAAGCATCACTTGCAAAAGGAAAAGTGCCCCCGCCCCAGCCCGAGTGCAAAGCTTACAACAGCAAAATCTTCCCCACTGCCTGCAACAGAGCTAAATGTCCCCAGAGCTTCCGAAACTGTTTATTTTCTCCCCGCTGCCTACCCTCCAGCAGCAGAGCTAATGCACCCCAGGCGGCTTTGATCCTGCCAATTACAACTGGAGTAGCACTCCAGCTCTTCTGGGGTATATCAGGGCCATGGCGAGCAGGCAAGGAATAAAGACAGGCTCAAGCTCCCCCAGGCTATGAGATACGGACCCCAACAGAAGTGGGGATGGGGAGTAATTTTATCCGGAGTGAAAGGGATGGAGAGGGCAGGGAAGACAATGACCGTGCGTCTAACCGGGTGGGAGGGCTAATTATTCCAGGCAGCAGCTTCATCGTGAGCCTCTCAGAGCTGGGTAATTTCCACCCTTTCAGTTCTTGTGTATTTAATAGCGTTATTGGATGGCATCCCCACTGTTACTGGTGGGTGCTTAAGCATGCTGTAAACTCAACTTCAGGAGCCAAGTGTCACCCTCCCCGGCCCTCTTCCCATCCAGCCCCGCCATATCCATTTCACAGTTAATTCCAGAAGGGACTGTTTTCTTCCTAGCCTCCTCTCCCTCTTCATCTTCTCTTCCTTCTAATGCCCTCATCTGCCTTTACACCGTCTGCTTTGGGGAAAAGACTGAATCCATTTGCGAATGAAGGCAGCATAAAACCAAACCGTTCCAACAGATGCAAACTGTGCCGTTCTCAAAGCAAGCCGGACACTAACCCTACTCAGTACGTTACATTTTAATGCTGTCCCTTTTCCAAAATAGACAATTAAATAGACAAAGGCCACAAACATGGAGCCTGCAAGCACACCAGTATGTTAAGGCAACCCACTAGCAAGCATTCCCATGCAATAACCACCAGGTTTGTACCTCTTGCTCCCTTCCCCGCCCTGTCCCCACAACAAAGCCAGGAACACCTCTAAGAGCACAGACAACGTCACAAGGGTCTCCTGCTGCCAGGAGCTGCGTCAGGCCCCAGGCAGTCCCTGATGATTTTTGGTTTCTTAAGCTTTCGGGACCAAGAAGGCATCAACACTACAGTTTTCACAAGCACCACAAACTGGCCAAGGCTGAAATGATGCTGCTAAAGCTCTGCGAAGCCTTTTCTCAAGCTGCCCTTTGGGAAACGAAAAAGGATGTTGAGTGGGATCCATCCACAGCTGCTCCAAGAACACAGCAAACGTGGTCTGAATGTAACTTCCAGCTTAAACAGGACTCAGATCATCTATGGTTGAGACTGTAACTTGTAAGAGTCACTTTTAGGAGTCCATGGGAGCCCCTTCATTTTGTGTACAGAAGTGAAAAAGTTGTTCCAGACCCAGCAGACAGCATATCAATCCACCAGAAAAGCTGGGAGCCAGTCTCAGTAAATCAAAGTGTGCCTTTCTGTTAATACTCTCTCGTACGGTCTCATTTTATACATCCCTTCACCCAGTCAGAAAGTAGCCCTGGAGTACTTAGCTCCATTCAGGGATAGCACTGCCATGTATCAAAGTGTCAGGAGACCCACCAGAGATGAAATCTGTCCTACTGCTCTCAAACCACAAAGAAAAATAAATAAAAAACCCCAATTTTGTCAATGCCAGTGGTTACAGCCAAACTGGCTACATTCCTGGCAGCCCCCTGCAGCGTGGGGTGGCTCCTGGCTGTGGGGTCTTGGTCCCCCCAGCCCTCTCCCCATGCAGGGGGGCAGTGAAAACCCAGGTGCCACCACGCCAGGAACTCGCAAGTGTGAAAGCTTCTGCGCTCGCCCATTGCTGGAAGTTCAGCATTTCTACAGCAGGGCAGCTTCCCGCGCAGAAAAACATCCGCGCTCCTTCTCGTGACCTCTAAAAACAGGGTCTCATTTCATCTTGCCGAGCAGCTGCGGAGAGCAGCAGCTGGTGCGGAGCCGCAGGGATCGGCCTCACGCAGCGACACTTTAAGTCGATGGGGAAAAAAATAAAAAAGCCAGTGCCTCAAGGCCAGGCTTTTCGAAGGTATCACAGAGAGCCAACCGCTGGGATTCCCCAAACCGCTCCACCAGGAAAGCTCCTTCCTGCCCAGCCCTGGCACATTCGGCCAACGGTCAGGGATGGAATCCTAAAAATTGGGGCAAAAACTCACAGTATTGTCACTCCTGCACATTCACGGCACCCTCCAGGGCGTGCTGGGGCAGTGCTCCCTGCTGCAGCATCCGCACACGCAGGAGCATCGTTCCCGTGATGGACCAGCATTAAAAGCCGCACACGCAGGGCACGGCTGAAATCCACCAAAGCTGGAAATTAACTACTTTCTTCCCCTCAATTAAATCCGAGGATCCGAAATCACAGCAATACGAGCAGCATGCAAGCTTTTTAATTTCCCCATGTACCTGCACGCAGAAAGCGCCGGTGTCTGAACCACAGAGGAAAAGCCGAGCTGCCAAATTTTGAAAGAATTGCCCCCGCCACCACGGTGCCCAGGGCGCCGGTCGCACAACGCAAACGGGAAGAAGGAGAGGAGAGGAATCCAACCTTTTTCATTTTAACAGCGGCACGGAATGAAAAGTATCTTTATCAGGTAGGCGCCTTTGTCCCGAAGCGCAGATGAAGAGGGGAAATTTTCACTCCTTTTCAAACGACTGCGGGACAGGAGTTAAACTCCAGGTCAAAATGGCACTCGCCGCGCTGGCCTGAGAACAATACTTCTCATTCAAATCCACAAGCCAGCCACTTGCACTAGTCATCCCCAGCAATTAATCCCCCACGAAACACGTTTGATTAAATCTTTTCAAGCAAATCCTTTGCTTTGCTTTTGTTAGTTCACTTCTTGTCAACATCTATTAAAATATGCCTTTAATTCTCCCACAATCTTAAAAAACACCGATTCCACTGTCTTCAACTTTAATCAACTGTATGGCCGGCATTTTTCATTTCATAATAATGTGCTGTTTGGAATTCAAGAGGCAGGCTCAACATCAATCATTCGGCAAGAATTTTTCCACTGCAATAAATATGCAAATGAGGAAAGCCAGTCAGTCGTATTTCAGGCCCGACTTGCTAGTGTTTTAAAAAAGACACAAATTTATTAATTGCCGTTGGCCAGCGGAATCCTATTACTTTGGGCATTGATTACAAAGCTGTGTGAGTGATTATTGTGCAACTCGCAGGCTATCCAGGCATGAGGAAAAATTATTAAAGCAAGGCAGAGATTATCAACTCAGAATAACAATAAGCCTTAACATTTTAGGCCCCTAACTTCTTCAACAAAGAATTACGCCAGAGCTCCAGTGTATCATAATTCTGAAGTCTGTCAGTATTACTTTTGGAGCTCGCTCTATATTCCCAACAGCAGAGCAACGTTACCAGCCAGGAAAAGGCAGGGAGGGGGGGAATTCCTCCAGGTATCGCATCTTAAACACGGGGCTTTGGAGAACGGCTTTTCTCTAATTCCCACCACGGAACCAACTGCAGGAGGAACAATGCGGCGCGGGCAGGGCTCTGGCTAGCATCAGACACGCCAGTGCCCCAAAACCAAGATGGCACGGGAATAAAAGGCTGCTGGGAAGCGTAAGATAGAAGCTACAAGAGCCAGCCTAGGCTAAATTATAGGATAGCTGCAAGCCCTCTGGCAGCAGACAGTGATCTGATTTTTTTTTTTTTTTTAGAGATGATGGAGCTACACACATATTTCTCACAGGCTTCAGCTGAATCCCAGCACAAAGCACCTGAAAATCCATCCAGGTTCTTCTAGGAAATTATGAGAGTAACATTCCCAAAACACCGAGTTGGTGGAATTTGATCAAACGACGGCAGGGAAAAAAAGGTCGACTTTTCTGCTGATTGCAATAAAAAGGTCTGTTCCACAGCGAAGGCCCAATTTGCTGGTTCCATTGGAATGCAAATGATGCAAAAGCCTTTGCAGAGGGGAAAATTGTATTCCCTCAGCACAAAGGAGCCAATGCTGCAAACTCCTTTCACACCAGCAGTTTAGCTGACTCCCAAGGAGTTACAGAACGGACTCAATTTAGCCCTTTCACTCTAATATTACCACATTTGACAGTAAGGACAACAGGATCCGACATAGATGAGTTTGCGAAAAGTAAAGAAAATAACTAGATGCAACAACAGAATAAAAGGTTTGGTATTCAAGGATTTTATTAGTGGGGACTAGGGGAGGGGGAAAGCTGAGAGAGGAGTGAAAGAGAAACACTTCCATGAAGTTCATGCTCTACTGATTCGCCTCAACCGTCATCTTTTGATATCTGCCCAAACCAGGGAGGGGATGGGGCTTGTAAAAATGAGATTTATAAAAACTGATGTTTTACATTACTGTAGCCGTAAAGAAGCTGACAGCACGCATTCCCATCTCTGCCAGGCAGGAATCCCCAAGTACATGCAGGAATGAGAAAGGAAGAGGAAATGTAAAATTTCATAGTTACCTGGATATTAAGGCCAGAAGGGAACATTAGCCCATCCAGAGTGACCTCCCCATAGAACACCAGGCCATTAATTACATTTATCACGACAAGCACCGAGCTTCCATCTCAAGGTAACCAATTGCCAATTAATCCGAGTTAGCTGACATTTGCACGAGCTTGTCTGGATGCTTTGCAAGCCTTTTGTTTCCCTGCATCTTGTTTGCGGAGTACGCAGGCTAACAGGAGCAAGTATTTAACTAAACTCGATTTAATTAGCTGTTAATTATCTCGGGGAAACTTAAGCGTAGGCAAACCTATTTGATGTGTTTCAGATGTGGTGTAATCCCACAGTCTGGAGTTCAGGTGTATCAGGTCAACAACTACCGGCTCTCCTAGAATTTAAGACAGCTTTAAGAGAAACCTAAAACACCTGCTGCGCCCAACACCTATGGTTATGAAGATAACCCATAAAATGGGAGCATTTCAATTTGACCACAACTATACAAAGCAAAGTAGACAAAAATTCTGCTCAAAAAAGACTAAATGGCACAAGCTAAAAGCCTTGGCACTCAGCTAAGAAGGGCAAGCGGGGTGGTTTTTTTCATACTAAAAAAAGCACAAAACTGTAAGTTAAATAAATATCTGGCACTTCTCCACTATCTCCCACACAGCATTTCAGAACAGTACAGAAAAAAATATTAATGATAAGGCACAAAATACTTTCGCAGAACCTTGTATGGCCCAAATTCTGCACATGCACAAAACATCACCCCCTCACTCCCCAACTAAACACACACAGAAACAGCAACCGAGCTCCAAAACCTGTGCCTTTGTCTCAAGCTTCTCACTTCATATCTCCTCCCTCTCACTCAGTGGCACGTTTGCAGAACGACCACCCGTGAGCTTGTCATCCTTCCTGCCCCCGGTTCTTACCAAAAGCTCTCCACAGCACAGGATGATTACAACAAAATATACAAAAAAGAGTCTGATTCATTCATTTATTTCGGTTGAGAGAAAAGTCTTCATTAATGCCAACAGCCTTTGGCTGCGTCCCAAAAAGAGTTGAATAGATTCTTCATTAGATCAGAGAGGAAAGGTGAAATTTGGGGACACCTGCATCCACATCCATTTAAATCCAATTCACCCCTGTGTGAATTGACGAGCACCATGGTTTTTTGTATTCGTGAAGTGTCTAACACAATTCAATTAAAATGAACTACCAGTTTTAAGTGGGATAGGTCTGATCACAATAATTTACACTCGGGCTCGAAACCCAGCTCTGCTGTCACACATTTGTGCAGGCTCCCAGTAAAATCTTCAAAGCAGGAATATATTTAAGTCCATGATCTCGCCTAGCACCAATTAATCCCATAACTGCTCTATGCCCCTGGAAACTGTGTAATCTGCACGTGCCTCAGTTCCTCCCCCACTCCCCGGTGACACCTTCCCTGCTCTGTATTAACGCATTATCATCCCCAGATGTACGTACGGACACATTTTAGTTTTAAAAGTGATCCGCAGATAGAGATGGTAACAAAATTAAGACTGAATTACTGGCAGCTGTTTCCTGCAGGCTTCTCTAAAAAATCCAAAGCCTGTGTCGATAAAGCACATTTCCTCTAGCAGCTTTGCTCGGACCAGATGTGTCAAACAACAACAAGGTGCAACCGAGGAGTGAGGCAGAGGGCGAGCCCGTCAGACACTGCGCAACAGGAGGGGAGGACGCAACACCAGACGCATCCTTGCTTGCGGGAAGTGGAACAGGTTCTCCCAGTACCTAAGCTGGGCTCAACTTATCCAAGGTTAGTCAATCCTTAATCAGCTTCCCCTGGATGTCATATGGAATGTAAATTTATTTTTTTTCTTAAAGATCTGGGATCAGAGTAATAGAATCCAGGAAAAAAAAACCTCTAACAAAAGACACTGCGAATACACGAACGAGCATACACTAAACAGATACTAAATAAAATCTTTCCCTCTGTCTTGATTCCCTTCTCAGCAAAGTATTACAGACCTAACCCAGAAGAAAATACAGTCAGCGTGGAGCGTTCATACAGAAACATTTAACATGCAAGAATGTAAAACCAGAGAACACACAGCCCCTCTGGAGGTCTCTCGCTAGCAATGAACCAAGGTGGGGTTCTCCATCACATCCTTAAGAGACTTTGTCCACAACCAGGCTCTTCAGTCACACACCACAGGTATTTGTCACGGGAGCAGCTCCCTGACCCACCGCACCGAGGGCTCAGCTCAGGCAATCGGTGTGAAAAATTTAGAAAGCGAGGGGCTCCAGCCAGAACCTCGTGACTTGACAGGAGGGTCCTCCTCCGGACACAAAGGTCCACGGCGCTCTAGGTGGAAGCGCAGTCCTTCACCAGGACTGCTGAATCCTGCCTCAGAAATGGGCATTTCTGGGTCAAATTGGTTGGACTGGGCTGTATTTTTTAAGGAGCAAAAAGTCAACATCTCCGTCATCTCCCAGCAGGCACCAAACACCCAGCCTCAGGCAGTGCCGGGCACGTCCTGCCAAGTTTTGTGAACGCCTCCTCTAGCTCTATTTTTCAGTAAAGCAGAATTAAATAGCATCTGTTGGCTAGCTGCACCTGAGACTTAAAAACACCTTAAGGGGGTAACTAATCAATGTGTAACATAATTTATCCAGCAGCCAACCCTGAGTGGAAGTAACCGGCTGCATAACATTACGAATAGCGAGCAGCTTCCTGCAAACTTTACCTGTAGCTCACACTCACTTCCCTTGTTTCATCTTTCCCCATCTGTCTTTTAAATCACATTTCTTCACAGTGCCCCATTTACCGAAGGGACGTAAAAGGTGCACATGCTCGAATGTTCCTCAGTCTAAACTCAGTAAGGGGAAGGAAAGACGGGACTGGGAGCCTCTGCAACTGCCATTTCCCACCTTACACCACCTGTGACGCCTCACAGAGCACTGCTGGTAGGGCACAAAACCAGGACTGGTCTCCATCATTACACTTAATTTATTCCCAAGAGGCAAACCACGCTATTTCAGTATCCTCAGGCCAGGTGCAGTGTGCTCATAGGGCAACCAAGGCAGCTGCAGCACTCCTCAACGCCCCATCTCCTGCATAAGCTCATCTCTGGTGTGAATGAGCCCAACACAACAGCTCTTCTGGAGGGACTGCAAAGGGGATACTACAGAAATGCTAAATTATGGGGGCAAGAGGGCTTCTTCTGGATCACGCGCGCCCCGTGAAGACAAGGAGCACAGGACTTATGTTCTGTGCGTGGGCACAACGGCACCAGCGCACGGCCCCAGAGAACATCCATGGATGATCCATCTGGAGTAACATCGCAGCGACCAGGGAAACAAGACACAGTCGACTCTACAGAGCACAAATTAAAGCCCAAACATCGGTGAGTCGAGAAGAGATGCACAAATTTAAGAAGGACTCAAAAAGCCCTGTACAATTTTGTCTCTATTAGCAGTGGGCAAAGCACTGTGCTGAAGAGTTCGGTGGCTGCCAGGCAGAGCTCGCTGCTGCTGCTCCGGTGAAACATGAATAACCCAGGCAGGTTTGGGGATAATGGCCTTGTGAGCACATGCAGCATTTAATTTGATTTTTTTTTTCCATCTGATTCACTTTATTCAGGTTTATTTTCATATTGATCACAAACCTTTGTATATCTTCACAGCTCTACAAAGTGTAAGTAACAGCTAATATTTGTTGTCCCCACTTTTGTTCCTTTGGTGAGCAAATCCATTCTTATAGACTCTGCAGGTCCACCTTTCACCAAAATCAACGTTTTCTCCATTTCTCCAAAGCAACTTATCTCAAGCTTATGATGAAGAACAGAAATTTGAGATTCCAATATTTCTCTTAGTACACTGACACACAGAATCAAAACAAAACAAAATAACCCACAGAAACTCAGCCAGCAGTTTACATTTGGTGTAAAAACGTGAACTTGTGGGAAGTGAAAGCACATCCATAGGAAAGCACACACAACGACTCGTCCAAAGTTTTGCAATTTCCACCAGCATCTTCCCTTCTGCAAAAGCCTCATCTGGGTTTCTGTGCTTTTAACTCCTCAATTCAGCAACTAAGAACTGAAAACAACATATTATGCTACAAAAAAAAAATAACCGAGAATTCCCAGCTCTTCTTGCAGAGCATCAAGTACCAGTCACTGAAACATTCCCAGCTTAGTATTTTTAACCAGGATTGTAGAGAGAGAGTAATCAAAATAGCAAGAATAAAGCTCCATGACCGTATCGGGATGTCTGGCTACCCGGGGCATATCCAACGCCTTAGAAGCCTTTGTCAGCTGAGCAATAATATTTTCTTAAGTCTCTTGTTGCCCCCCCACCCCGCCCCCCAATTAGCTGTGGGGGTTTTTGTTACCGAATCGAGATTTTAACATAACAAGCCCCAAACCCAGGAACTGCTTAATTCCTGACACTGATGTAGCTTCACTAATGTCGCTTTCACCTCTTCTTTGGCTCTTTCTTGCCCTTGAGGTAATTTTTGGTGACATTTTCATGAGATCCTCTCCTAACCCTCCTCCCCCTTGAAAACATACACAGAGATATGAATGGCAGGCATGCAATCTGTGCAGAGACACAGCACAGAAACTTGCACCTTGCACTCTTTTTTCTATGTAAATAACGCAAGGATCCTGCGGGAACATGCCAGGGATTGGAATTTTTAATTAATGGGTCTCTTTAATGTGCAAATCAGGAGCAGATTGCAAATTCTGACTCGCATTGATTATGAAAAACATTAATTGAACGTGCAAGACCCCAAACAGAGGCAACATCTCAAGCCCCAGACTAGACTGGAAGATAGGGTGCAAGAGAATACAAATGTATCTGGGCAGAACACACCGCTCCAGGCAGCAGCACCGCGGAAACGCGAGCCGGGGGAGTTCACGCACGTGTTCAACGTTAAAAACACTCGCCCGGCGTCCCGAGCGCGGCCGCTGCGATTTCAGCACTAAAACCTCCAGTCCACAGATGCAAAACGGGAACAAACATGAGCTCCGTGACCACAGTTTGGTCTCCAATTTGTATGTAAAAAGGGCGACCAAAAAAAAAAAATAAATAAATCTGGAATATGATTAAAGATTTAACAAAAAAAAAAAAAAGAAAAAGTAAGACGGTGCAAACAAAGCAATGCTGTCTCTTTAAACAGAAATTCATCCTATATAAATTATGGCCATAAACTTTTCCTGCAGTGCAGCCTAATTAATTCTTGTTCTATACACAAAGGGAAATGCTGGGTGACAAATGGGTGTGAAGCCTGAAAGCTGCCAGGTCTGCAAAACATTTTCTACTTCAATTTATAAGCAATTTTGCAGTAAATCATCCACCAGAACCTGAGCTCTCAGGAACCCAAGACTGTCCAACACACACTGTATCTTTTTTTCTTGTTTTTTAAAATATTTCATAAAAGAATGCAAAACCAATACATTAAACACCTGAGGTTTTGTAACCTCCAATCTCAAAACTTGGAAAACGAGCATGACCGTACCATCTTCACTCTTATTTGGCTTTAAAACTGCAAACGTACAGAGCACTGCTGTCTACTCTTTAACACAATTACACTCAAACCTTTAGGGAATTTTGCTGCCACCACCAGCTCACAGAGGGTTGGGAGACACCAAAGAGGATGCAAATACATGAAGTACCATTTTTCATTTCAAAAAAATTGACTGTTCCTGTGAGCATAGAGAAGAAATTTCAGGAGCAACGGAGGGATTTGAGATAAAGACACGTGAGAGACTTCTCCAGGACCTCAGAGAGAGCCGAGTACCGAGACCTCTCTGTCCCCTCCTGCCCTCAGCAGGTGACCGGGCACACCAAGAGCCAGGATTTTTGGCACCAACCGCTTTGTGCAACTTGAACGCCGAATCATTTCCTCCTCCTCAATGAAGGGGATGAAAGCACGCCAGATTCATCCTGTGGATTTGGAAAGAAGCGCTGAAGCTTCCCTGAGGTTGTCATCCAGTCCAAAACGGTGTCAGGGTCAAGAGGATCCCAAACTCTGTCCCGTATTGTGCACAACAGAGCCCCCTCAACGTTCAGTAGTTACAAAGTCCTGTCTTCTGCTCATCTTTCA
Organism: Apaloderma vittatum; assembly: GCF_000703405.1. Classification (NCBI taxonomy): domain Eukaryota; kingdom Metazoa; phylum Chordata; class Aves; order Trogoniformes; family Trogonidae; genus Apaloderma; species Apaloderma vittatum. Next base: position 5,498 of record NW_009718854.1, on the reverse strand, counting down.
ACTTACACACAGCTCTTCTAATTTTTCCTGTCTGGAGAAGGGGATCCTACCCACAACTGGGATAAGAACTCAGAAATGTTTACATCACTGGTTAGAACTGAGTGAAAAAACGTTTATTTTTATAGAAGCCACTAAAGCACTTGATGAGCTAAAAATAAGGACCTTTATAGCAAGATGATCTAGAAGAAGTGAGATTTTTTTTTCCCCTCCAGGTGCACGAATGAAGATGTAACACAGCTCAGACTGCCTATGGGGTGAAGCTCTAGCTGTTGATTAGACACAAATCCCTCTCCCAAGGCTCAACACAGCAAAATGAGAGAGAAAGGAGTCTTTGAAACACAACACCAACTACATTCCTGGTCTTTCAGTGTAAGTTTACTCCTTATTTTATGCCTGGCACTTTGTAACTTCTGGAAAGAGCAACTTTGTGGGGCAGGGAAAGACAGCTGCACTGGACAACAGCGTAACTCATCAATAAAGAGGTTATTGATTGTAACCTAATTTGCTGCACAGACTGTATTTTAAAAAAATTAAAAATTAGAAAAAAGCATATAAACCTGGCCCCTTAGATGAAGCCAGCATAGTAGTGGCAGTAAATTTCTGAATTCATTTACTTCCCATGTGTCAGTTTGGATGCTTCCTCTGCTAACTTTGCTCAGGTCACTCCAGCTTTATCTTCTCGCTTTCTTCACAAGATGAAATCCAGAACACGAACCCAGGCTACGGGGAACATCAGAGCGCGCTGCTGCAACTCTCCTGCCCGGGTTACGAGAACAGCATGGGTGGGGAGGGAATCACTGAGCGGTGACTAACAGTGGATTTTCCTTCGGCGTTCCGGACAACGGAAAGATTAGCCTCTCTGCTGTTCTGCGCTCGGCGTTAAACTCCATGCTCTTGGATGTATTTTGCTTATGGGAAATATCAAAATGTCAACCATTGTTTCTGTTAAAGGTCTTTAACTATATTGCATTTTAGACCTGTAATGAAACACAGTGCTCCGTGCAGTGTGTAATGCATCTCATTAAATACATTAATAACACGTATTTCACTGAAAGGTCAGCTTAGTATTGTTGGGAGTTTGCCTTTTTTTTTTTTTCCTTAATCACTTAAAGCAGCAGAGCTAACTTTAAAGTATCTCACCTGCTGTAACTTCAGATAAGCTGACTAGCTACAACACTCAAGCTGTAATGTGACAGTCAAAAGCTGGTGTAGGGCAACATTCAGGGTCAGGCTCCATGACGATGAAAGATCCTAACTCAGTTTTAAGATGGTTTGTGCCAACCCAGCCCAAAATTTCTCCAGGTGCAGGTGCCACTACTGGCACATCATGTGGCTGAACAGACATAAGGCCACAGCAACCTCTGATGTTCAGCACGAAAGGTTTCAATGTTTCCTACCAAGTGGTTCACCCAAGGAGGCTTCTCTGGATCCTTAACAGCACAGGCCTTTTCCTTTGTCCTGCAGCACTCCTGCTTACGGCAAATCTTTGCACTCACTGACCCAGCACAAAACTAGTACCACAAGGTGTCTCTGGACAAAACATCCCAACTCAGCACTGATCAGCAATAACCAAACCAATTATTCCTAAAATACAGCAGGAGCCCCAGATTTGATAAACAGACTTCAATCCCCACGCGAACCAGAAACAGCAGCAGGACCTCAGCTGAGGATTTCCAACACTACGTAAATGACAACCCAGCAGAGATCAACTCAGACCTGGGTAACAGGAGATACTTTCTTTGTCTGGGCTAGGAAGCATTTTTTGGGTTGTCTGCAGAGCACCTAATTAATGATTAAGGCAACACAAACCAACAGGTAATACTACAGACACACACACCTCAAACTCCTCAACGTTCCCATTAACATTTCCCCACACAGGTAAAATATATTGGCTGCAGCAGAGCCTACCCAAAATAGAAAAACTGAAAAATTCTTACAGTTCTCAACAGCATTGTCGAATTCTTGTCCACCCTCCTTTTTGAAGATCGGGTAGGTATCGGGCTGTGGAAGCCGGTTAGCTGTCATGAGCGCCTTCTGCATCTTGATTCTTGCTTCCAGTAAGTGATCACACAGTGCTTCATAAGAAAGAGAAAACAGTTATTTAGCAAGCCAAAGCACCAGCTCTGTGTGAAGGAGCTGCTGTCTTAACAGCAGAGGCCCTCTCTTTTGTGCTGCATTGCTCCTGGTGAAGGCAAATCTTTGCACGCACTGACTCAGCACAGAATCGGTACCACAAGGTGTCTCTGGACTGTGATGCTGACTGCAATTCTGTGACTCACCCCCCCAAGAAAATCATCCCTCTGCTTTACTGTTTAAAATTATATTGTGTAAATGGAGGTTTGATAGTTTAATAGGGCAGACAGGAATAAACTGCAGTCAGGATTACATTTTGAGAAGAAACTCACCACTGCCCAACACCACCAATGCAGGAAGTCCCCATCCCCACCAGTACGAGTATATCCTGTACTGGTTCAGTTCAGCCAGTGGATAAATGCACTCTGTAATGCAAGATTCTGTAGCAGCAGTGACACCAGCTCGCACAGCAGAACTGGCAGAACATTTGCAAAGGCCCAGGGCTGCTGCAGCATGCACATGCAGCACGCTAATAGCACGGTAACGTGCTGAGGGGGTTCCCAACACAGCCAGGTTCTATGGCGTCAGCAAGAGGAAAGTCTCACCAAAACACAAAGCAAACGTGCACAAACCTATCTGGTTCCTCACAGCTTTTCCTTTTTCTACTTCATCATCATCTTGTTGTTTTGAGAATGTCATCACCCCTCCATCATCTTCAATATCTTTGCTTTCCTTCACACTGTCGTCTTCTTCACTCCCGTATTCCTCCTCATCACTTCCTTCTTCCATGCTGGCATCATCTTCACCTTCTCCTTCACTGCTTCCTACATCATCCATTCCCTCTGTAAATTTCTCAAAGTCTGTGACATTCTGGAAGCTGAACTCTGTTGCCTTAGCCTTGACAGACAGATCTGTCTCTTCGTCATCTCCCAAGTCATCCTCCTGGTCGATGTCAGCACTGCTGGTCTTCTCCTTTGTTTTGCTGCCCAAGCTGCCGTCCTCTTCGGGATCTTCACTGCCGCTGTACCATTCGTCTGATCCTTCTTCAGCTAATAATGAAAAGAGAGAAATGTTACTCACCTACTAGCAAAACGTGCCACCTTGCAGTATGCACCATCAACACCTACAGGTTTGGGCTATTTGAACTTTAAACTCTATTTTATCTGTGAACTATGTTACTCTCTGTTTTGACTAACTAATGGAAACATGAGGCCACGTTTACAAAAAGCTCTCGGCTCACATTTTCTGCAGCAATGGTTGGTTGATCCGTGGCTTAGCTCTCCCACGAAACAATGAGATAAACAAACAAGGTGGTCAGGACTTCCCATGCAGCTTTTTAAAATGAGAATCTGTATATACACACATTCCACAACATATACTGGCTTAAAAATATGAGCTTTCTTTTCCTCCATCAAACGTTCAGTCAGTGATCCTGACCGCATCTTACACTTACTCACAGACTCTCTCCACAGTCTCCTCTTTGGGATTTCCCCTTCCCTTGGGCCAAAAGACAGGGCCTGAATTTCAGGAAGACACTTCCGAAAGATGCCCAACTCTATTGTACCTGTTTATTGCCCTGCACCAGGCACCTAAAATTTGTCACCTCAGTTCAGATGGCCACTAGCTCAGATAGCACCCTAACACTAAATTTTGAAGAAAAGGGGAAAGAAATTCTTACCAGATCCTTCTTCAGACAGAGCATCCCCCCAGAGTTCTTCTTGCAAGGCTTTGCGGGATGTAGCTTTTCCACTGTACCTTTTATCAGCATCCAGGAGAGAGGCCGAAGCCTTTTTACGTATGTTACCAACGGGCAAAATATCATCTGCGGTTTCATCCTCAAATCTGTCAATCACTTTAGCAACTGTAGCTGTGGAGAAAAACAAAAAAAAGGAAGAGAAGTCTAAACTGAACCGAATTTCAGACGTGAAGAACTACCTGCAGGAAGGGGCCATGGGAAACTCCTTACACTCTACAAGCAAAAAAACACTGCAAAGGTGAGCTGGATGGCAATGCAGCCACATGTAAAGGTCTGGCTTTTGGGCTTTGAGAATGAACGACGCTCCTTCTTGCCTGGTGAAGGAAAACTAGTAAACTAATTTCCTGCAAAGGGGGAAAGGCTGCTGGGCAATCAAAGGCAGAGAAAAAGCCTCAAAGGTGGGGTTTTTTTGTAGATCAGAGCCAGTCCTACCTAGGAACTCTCAAGTAAAGTAATATTCAAGACCTATTAAAAGAGATAAAAGAGCTCCAAGGTGTTTTCCAGAAAACATCCTCTCACTTCTCCATAGCCAGAGATGCTCTCCCACCTGCCAAGCAAGGGAAATGCTATATGAAGCGACCACTTCCATTGCCTCTACTCACGCTTTCTTCCCAGTCTCTTCTTTATTTTAGAGATTCCACACAAAGCGCTGGACAAACTAAGCCTATCCAAGCTCTCCACACTCACGAGGATCTCATGAGAAGCGTGGTCCCCCGGGCAGAGGACTCAGTGAAGCCAGAATGCCTTGTTTGCTTCACACTTATAAATTAAATGAGGAAAAGTGCAACACAGACACATTTTGGCCTCTTGCTATACACGTGAGCCACATAAATATGTAAATGTTTTAGAATGGCTAAATAGAGAAAATAATTTCACTGTGGTTATTACCCTCTTTCAGACCCATCTCCAGGACACAGGAACAGAGCAGTCCAGCAAAACGAACAAACACATCGTACCACACGCCCTCCTTATTCTCATTCACGTGCAAGACACCCCGTACGCAAAATTACAGGGTTAGCATTGTTCAACCAACTGAGCGATCCAACCGGCTGAACATCGCTAAGTGCTCCTTTAATGTGTGTCTGGAAATGTTAATGCTTCACAAACAGCGTTCACTTGAGGTGGGGGGAAAGCAAAAAAAAAAGACAACCTCCTGTTCATAACCAAAGCAACAAGATCCAGCCTAAACGCAGTCACTCCAGCCACGAGAGGAAGGCGAAGTGCTTGGCTAAAGGGAGCGACTGGGCAAGAGGAGGAGATGCAGAACAACCTGTGGCACCCGATGCATCTTCTGGCATCCTCAGTTTTGGCACCACTGAAGTACAACGCCTGAAACCAGGTCACTAAAACAGGAAAACGTCCCTGCTGCCTACACTCATTTCCTCAGAGATTACCAAGATGCTTCTTACAAGACTCCGCTGCTCCCACCAGCGCTGGTGCAGAAGGACCAGGCTGGTGCCTGGCACCAAGGGAAGCCAGGAACTGAGGAGATGAAGCCAGGAACTGAGAAGATGACACCGCCACCTACATGTCACAGGGAACGGGACGAACGCCTCAAAAATCGCAACTAGGGCAAAACGAAGCTTGATTAAAACCACTAATGGCTAACCAGCCCTCGGCGAGCGTCGAAGACACGCCGCGGCCTGCTCGGGGCGCCACCACCAGCGCC
>NW_009718853.1:35013-74969 GCF_000703405.1 Apaloderma vittatum | reverse complement strand
ATAATAATAATAATAATAATAATAATAGCAATAATAATAATAACTAATAATCCAGTCTACTCCTTCTCATTAATAGATCTCAAATGGAGTGCCTATCTCCTTGAAGGATTGTCTTGCTGCCTTGAAGAACCTAAAGAAAGAGCTACTGACCCATCTGGCAGATTTAGGAAGCCAGCCCTGAGAGAGTTGCTTGTTCTTGGCAGGTTTTCTGGTAAAGAGCTGCCCAAGAAAAGGCTGCTGGATCCTGCCCAGGTCTCTGCTGGAGCTTCGGAGGCCACTGTGGCCCTCCCATGGACGCAGAGTTCTGCTGCTCTAATTGCAAGCTCTTCCACCAGCATTCACCTGTCAGCATGAGATTGTGCCAGCACAACTATATTAAGTGGAAATTGGAACAAATCCCTAAAATAACTCTTCTCAGTTGTAGCAACACTGTGCCTGTGTGCCTTCGGGTGCCCAACTGCTGAGCTGGAAGGAGAATAATAGTGATTATTATGGTGAAACTTCTATTCTTTATGGTTGAATTGTTTTTGAAACCAGCCAAAGCCTGGGAGAAACTTCTCTATAAGGCGTCTTGATGTGGGGAAAATGACCTGCCACAGCAATGGAGAGAAGCCCTGGTTCTCAGCCTCGGATTTCAGATGGCCCAAAATCTGTCTGCATCTCTCACGTCTCTGTGGACGTGAACATGTAAGTAGTAAAATGATGGGAAAAGCTCTAACATTGCAACCAAAGTGCCTCACCTCTAGTTTTGGGCAGCATTTGATGATAAGGGAAGCAGTCTGAACATGCAGCTGTGTGTGATCTGAGATAGATAGGGAGTCCCTCTGCAAACAGCGTGTGATCCTGTCTCCATAATGATCATAGCATTGTTTGCCTATAAGCAGATTTTCCAGTGAGTCTTATTTTCTCACTCCAGCACTCATCAGGATTAACAACTTTGGAACTGTGAGAGGCACTTTTCACAGCAGAATAGGAGTTTCTTCCTTCTTCTCTCTCCCTGAAATTTAGTCACTAGAGCAAAATAGATTGGTTTTATCCACTTTGACTTTTCTGTTCTAAAATTTTCTTTATGACGTGGACATTGTAAACCTCTCAGTGGAATTCTCCCTTGAAAAAAGATGCGATCCTATGACCGTCCTCTGCCGCAGCTGTTCCCATACAGTCAACAAGCTCTCTGGCTGCTGCACTTGAATGCACTTGCCGAGACAAAGACCTAACGTCAGCCTCTGCTTTGGGAGCCAGGGATTTGGTAGCTGCTGTGTCAGAGAGAGACGCGTTTAAATAAAAGCAGTACCTTAAACATAGGCTCTTCGCTCCATAAGGCCAGTGTAACAGCAGCTTAAGACACTGCTCCACATAAGGGCAGCGTTAACTGATCTGCACCTTTAGAAGATTTTTGTCTTGTCACCTAAATCAGTACTGACACAGGCAGTCAGATCTGCACCCACTGTAATTGTAATTACTCCTGTCGCTGCTAACATGGCCTGGAGAGATCTGTGGAGGAAACAGAAACAGGCTGCAGACAGGCTATTTACTGAAGGCATTAATTTACTAATTAATGAAGTGTCAATGCAACTATTTAGCATTACATTTAGGCTGTATTTAACTGTAAGCATGGGCTTCAGCCATTTGGTGTCAAGGATGCTGCTAATGCTGTTTTGCCACCTGCAACTGGAAAGAGCAATTCTACATTACATCCTCAGAGTACTGGCTTTACACAGCCTACTGCCCTTTGAAAACCAAGAAGCATTTTCTGTAACAGCAGGGTAGAAAACGCCATCATACTTTTGAAAATTTGGACCCATATGTTTTACAAATGATTTAAGATAGATATTGATCAGCACAGCTGAGTGGAAAATGTCAATTATTTTTCCCTGTTTTTCTCTCTTTTTTAATTCCTATCAAAATTTGTAGTGTTTTAGGTCTTTGTTTTCACTGCAGAACTAAAGCTGAAACAGTAAATGCCTTAGTTTTCAAAAAAGCAGTTTCAGCCAGACATTTTGACTACAGATAAAAAAAGATCAGTTGACCAAAAAAAGGGAAAATATTACAGAAATTATTTCAATTTGAACAGTTTACATTTTCTTCAATTTAAAAAAAAAATAAAAATAGAGATTTTTCTGCAGAGACTTTATGTCTAAGAACCAATTCTCATTTAAATTACATTTTGAAAAACAAAAAATTCAGCCAGCTCTCATTTCAAGCTGCCTGAGAACAAGTTCCTCACAGAAGGGAAAAAAGAAAAAAACCTGCCTTTGAAGCACCAAGCTGAGGGAAATAATGGCACTTCCAGTCATCTCTAAAGGTCTTCCCCAGAGATTATGCTTTAATTTAGGAGAACTTCACAGAGTGCATTCCCTCTCATCTTCTTGGGCATCTCCTTAAAACTACCCAGTTTATCTTGTTTAACTGCACTCTGAAAACTGTAATATACTCACTGACTGCATCTTTTTCTTAATTCAACCCCGACCTGCCCTGGTGTACAAGAGACATGCATGGCAGTCTGTTTAAAGGCAGTGTTGGGCTGTAGAAAAACAGTTAAAAAATTAACAGCACACTTTCTGCTTGTATTTTAATGGAAATAGTTGAAATACTTAATTTCACCTTACACATCCAAAGCATTTGTGCATTGCTTTAGCTTGTATCTGCCATTAAAATCATCAGTTTAAATGCTGTGTAACTCACTAAAAAAAAAAAAAACAGTCAGAAAAATTTAACATATTTCTCTGTGACTCTACTTTGCTGTGGAACTAAGCAATAAAAATCTCTCCCGCATGTCAGAATTTGGTGTTATAAACCCAGAGCTCAACAGCCACTGCAGTCAAGTAAAAATCCCAGTATTTTTTATTAAAAAGATCATGGCTTTTAATATAAATTCAGTTATTTTAGCATTTCCTCAGAACTCCTATTAAACAAAGAATCATGCTAATACCATCAGAGTGAGTAGAAATTTAGCATGGATTGGATTCTATGTGCAAATCGGTGAAATAAGTACTGAATTTTTATTTTTTTTGTAAATGCTTAACCTTCCCAAATTACAGTGGAGGCTGTTTTGTTTCCATCCCGATGGCAGACCCACTGAACCTTACTCACACGCCATCCTAAAAGATGCAAACGACTTTCCGGAGCTATTTACAGAGTGCACAAAACATTGCAAGCGATGTGTTTTTACCACTGGTATGATTGAATTCTTTTGCAGCACAAGAAAGCAACTAGTCATTTTACTGTGCCAGAAGATTGGTAACTATTTATTTACACATTTATTATCTGCTCCACTCTGAGAATAAAGAATGAGCCTGAACTACAAAAGCTGAGCCTGCATGAAGGCCCATCAGTCTCTCCACACTTCTGCTGTCAACCCTATTATGGAGGAAACATTATTCAAACTGCAGGCTCCAAACTCCCAGGTAACTAGAGACAGCAGGAAGCTCTGTTTGATATCAAGTATATTCTTTATCAACCTTTTTGTTGCGATGGGAAGAAATGATCGAACTTTACTTTCATCTTGCTCTGTCCTCACATCACCCAGTAGGTGAATTGCTTTATTGGTGAGCCTTGGCCAAAAGCTCTTTGATATACGCTGCCCTTTGCAGCCATAAATTTTCCATCTTTCAGACAAGGTTTGAGAGTTTCCCTGTCCTGCTATTCTACCCCTAAATGATTAGATGCTCTTTTCAAAATGAAAGATGAGCTTTCAGGGAAACTCTTAGCCCTCTCCTAGGTACCATAAAATAGCCATAATTTGATTTTCCTAGCGCTGATACAAGTTGTGGGTTTCAGACCAAGGCTCATCACGTGGAAATGGGTCGGTGCTGAGCCTCATGCCGACACAGCTGCGGCACGGAGGGACAGTGAGCTCCTTCTCGGAGGCATGGCTGAGCAGAGAAGCCAGAGCATGCTGGGCAGGGTCTGCTGGTGGCACTGCACTCACAGCCAAGTGAGGAGCAGAAAACACAGTTTCTTCTTGACCAGCCCTGCCCGCACTCGCAGTTCTTGCACCTGCCTCTGCCCCATGCTGCCCCCACGCTTCTGCCCCGCTCTCCTGCCCATGCTCCTGCCAGTTCTCTGGGCAGGGAAACCTAGATGAGCAACCATGCTGTGTGGTGTTCAGTTGCTTTTGAGGTGACCTGAGGCAGGGGACTGTACTCAGCCTTTGCTGCTGACTGGTGGGAAGCAGACGGAGGAGGGCTAGTGGTCCTTGCCATGGGGAACAGTCAGCAGCCAGTGACCACCGTGTGTTTCACACAAGGCTTCAAGGAGAGAGTCTCCTCTCCTGGCACAGAGATCTGTTGTGTGGCCTTGAGCAAGTCTCTTAAAACCCCTCTCACTCCAGCAGCAACCTCCAGGTCTTCAAAGGTCTATGAGACTTGACTCTTCATCCTCTGCTCCAATCTACTTCTGCCACATGGGGAATATGGCAACTAACCACTTTGTTTTCTGCTGTCTGGAGGGGTCAGCTACATGGACAGTGTCAGTACGGGAGTTGTCCCTGCTCGTCTGGCATTTTGAATGTACGGACACCAGGTATTACAGAGTGTTATGTTCCAGTGACATCAAGAATAGAACCAGCAAAAAGCTGACAGCATCCTGCCGTCACAATTAGATGTCTGTGATTTAATAAAGACAGACGGGCAAATCTTTATTTACTTGGCTCCTGGAAAAAAGACCAATGAAAACAATTTTTGTCTTGCCAAAATATTTCTTTGACAGCTTTTGAGTTCCCGTTAAAAGTGAAAACATAAAATGTTGTCGGACGAAAACAAAGCATAAAAACCATTGTGATTGCAGTAGTACTAATGCGAGAATATTTCTGCTCAAACAGGAATTTTGAAAGAAAGCAGTAGGCCAAGCACCAACTATGTTATGCCCCAGACTCCCATGAGCTGGAGAATGCAATGCTGTCACCTGACGTCCCGGCTGCAAAGCTATTTCTTTGTGGTTTCACTCTCTCTGTGACCTAGTTGGGGGCTATAAGCACTGGTAAGCAAGTGGGGAGATCCTGAGTTAGGCTGTGTACTCCTTGGCTCCAGCACTGGCTGTGCACTGTGCTGATCCCGCCTACAGCAGCCCAAAGTCTCCTCCTAGTTGCAATGCCTGCCAGGCCTCCTTGAGGCTGTAAAGGTGGGCAAGGATCAGTGAGCCTGAAATAAATGTGTTCACACAGTCCTTCAGTGATGACACTGGAGAACTAGATGAGAGATGACCTTCTGCCTCTGTGTTGCTGATGAGTCCTCCTGTTAGTGGGATCATGGAGCTGATTAATCACATTTTACTGGGTGGTGATGAGGTTTCTAGATCTTTACAGCTGAGTACATCTTTTCAGTGGTAGAACTCAAGCAGTGGTCTGCATGGTGTAAATTTGCTGAAATATAAACCCCTCCATGCTCAGGAAAGGTTGGTTCTTTGGAAAAAAAAAAAATCTAGATCTGCCCTGACTGCTTACACCTGGGATGGATACTGCTTTGAAAAAGAGTGCCAGATTTTTCCACTGTGCAGACCCTGACAACTCACCTAACACCCGGACTCTCACACTGTGCCACTTCAGCCCTTTCGTTCCCCAGCTCCCAAGCACTGTTTAAGTTTGCCTGAAAACGTGAATCATGCCCTCTTCCCCATGAGATGCCAATGTCCTGTCAAAATTAACCTATTAGTTGATTATTCGCTTTTGAATGGGAAACGAATAGGAATGTCATTCAGTGTTTCCAAGCCGGAGTGGCAGAAAGGATGCTTTCCCGATGAATGGAGGTCATTGTGCACTTTCTCTGGCATGGGGCTGAGCACGCACATTGGGGACTTTAAACTAACCTCCTTTGCTGTAAGAATAAGGGCCAGCCCCTCTGCTCAGGAGCGGTGATGGAGACCATCGTACTTAGATCATCTGTTTTTCCTGGAGGATGTGGTTCTAATCTCCGTTCTGGCAATTCTGCTTAGAGATATCTTCCAGTTAACTCAGGCGCTGGTGTTGGAGAAGTGTGGGGAGGGAGGGGATCTGAGCGATCCCACTGACTGCCCACTCACAGCCCCGGCTCTTTCGGCAGATAAGCTGCTGCTCCAAGGAGGCTGGCCGTCAGAGGGCCGTGTTCAGCTGGGCTGACCCCAGGCCAGCCTGCTTGGTGCCAGCGGCACCCAGGATTAGCGGCTCTGGCCAGAGCGCTCGAGAATGGAGTGGGTCCTTCAAAAGGAGACCAACCTTCGACCCGCAGTCATCATTTTGGCCATCAGGTCAACAGTTGTTCCACAGAACATTGGCAATTGTCTTTCTCCTTGTGTCAGGAGGCTCTTGAAACATTATACGAGGATAATTAAGTGGTGAATAAGGGTCAGCGTGGACAAATAAATCAAACTGATCGTTTGAACACAGACTGATTGAGCAAAAACAAGGAATTGTGCCATGCCTGTTAGCGCTGCTCTTGATGTTAACTGACTTTGTTAACATTACATCCAAAGGCAGCAAGTGGGAAAGCTTTGTGAGGAATCAAAAGCTGAGCAAAGAGACATGGGCTTTAATTGTTCAGCTTTATTTTTGAAATAAAGACATGCAGTGCATCAATTTAGCTGACTTTAATGGACCACAAAACTGAACCTATTCTTTAAAATGCTAATTGAGTTTGAAGATTCTCGCCTCTCGCAGAAGAGGGATGCAAGAAATGCCAGTGCCACATTCAGACGTGTCGAGAGCTGTTGTATGGTTTCATTCAGAGCAAGTGGGTGAAGCACATACCATCGGGCAAGAGGAATGTGTGTGTATAACAGGATAATCTATCCATGGAGGAGACAGCATCCAGGCAAATAACATGTCTGTGTATACAGCCTCATACAGAGGAATATGTCTTCATATGTATGATAATATAAAATTAATGTGTGGGTCTTTAATACAAACATTGTATAGCAAACCTGCAAGGTGCATGAAAGCATTCTGTTTCAAAACCACAAAAATAAAGGACATTAACTTATTTTAAGGAGCAAGCAAAGGAGCAGTCAGTTCTTAAAACACTTTTCAAAGGGGAAAAAATGGGTCCTCCAACTCCTGTGTTTCTAAGGAAAAAGCACAGCTGGACATGGAATACAGAATATACATTTTATTCTGTCGTCACTAAAAAGAGCTTTGGATAAAAACCATGCCAGTTCTGACTTTCTGGATCATAGTGATGTATTTAAAGAAGAAAACTCATCTTTCCACACATGCTAGTCATGTTCTATTAAAAATTAATCAGCGTCTTTCCATGCTGCTATCTTTCCTTGTCTACACACACAGCAATTATTTAAGTAAACTATTGAAACTGGTAAAAATCAATTCTGAAATTAAAAATGAACATTGAAAGAACACAATTGGCTCTCTTTTGTTTGTGTAACACTGATCCTTTCCAAAGTGGAGTTTGCAGCCAACATTAGTAATGCCCTTATTATTTTCTTTCTTACTTACAAGTTACTCTCCTTGGCACATTACAAACCCATAAAATGCGTCTGCCCCAGATACTTTACAGTCTAGTTCCGACAAATTTAAAATGTGGACATAGTATAACAAAGTTCACAGCTTTCATGTATCTGGGGTCTGTTATTTTCCCAATGCAGGTCATTATGTAATATCTTTGCATGTATTTATTTCCATGCTGCAGAAATTTTTCTTCTGACTGGGTTCCTCCAAATTTATTATTGCTGGGCTTTCACACCGGAAGGCACAGGATTTCTTCTTAGGCGGGATGCTATGAATGCTTCAACGTAGGGAGCTGACACTTCACATCGCAACTGGACCATACAAAGGCAAGTAAGTTATAAGAGATAAATTTAATGATAAGCATGTAAAAAAATTCTATGGGAAATGTATCTGTGCGGCTACATGAATTACAAGGGTTTGCCAAGAAAGGTGTAATGGATTATGGTGGAAGATGAAGGGGAGCTCCCACCATATCCAATCAGCCTTTTACTTAAAGGTCAGGACATTCTGTCTGGGTCCACTTGAGTTTTTGATTCTGCCGTTTCACTATTCAGTGGCACAATGTAACTGTCAGTCTCAACAACGGTTCCTCGAGCCACTGGCTCCACTGCTCACAGGGCAACACACAATATTTCACAGCCACAAAACAATTCACTGTCTGCATAGGCAAACCATATGATTTCCATGGGGAGCAATATTGACACACCCTACTGAGCACTCTTAAGGGGACTCTTAAAAGAGTTACATCTTTAAAAAAAAAGAAAAAAAGGCCTATGGCTCTACTATTCTTCTGTATGACTAAGTTACCAAATAGCATTTTAATGTTCTGTCTCCATGAGATGAAGTTAAATGCAAATATTCTCTATGCCTTCTACCCCCTTTCTCATTTTACCAGAGGGAGACAGTTTTACTGCTGTGCGAAGTCTTTCTGGCTTGTAAGTAGTAGCACGGTAGATACTACGAAAAAATTTAGCATGTGAATGATGGTCTATTCCTATTTTCCCCAGTGAATATTTACTGCATTATGTTATTCATTTCCAGCTCTGAGATAAATTCAGAGACTGATACAAATTTATAAACACAGAGGACCCTGCTGATGGTGTGTGTAGCATAACAGCACTGGGGCTCTGGTCTGCTCCTCACCTCCCTTGAAGGGAGTTACCTGCAGAAATATTTGTGAGCACGGGGAGGATTTGCTGTGACACAGCAGAAGGGTTTGCCCTGGAAGTCGAGAGGAAGAATGTGGAGGTAAAGAGTGGAGGTACCAAGAGATGAAGAGTCACTGCAGAAAACTGGTAGCTCTGCTGCCCTTCAGAAGCCCTGTGTCCAGACTTCGAGTTTTGAAGTCCTGTACCTCACTTAGAGCAGGTTTAATGTGTTAGGTAGCGGGGAGTTTCACGTGCCCCTGCCTACCAGCAGACTGCTACCTGGGCAGGTTTTCTACCCTATGGTCCTGACACTGCCATATCTTCTTAGAAATAGATTTTCTTTCATTGTCCCTGCAGCGCTCCCAGCTCTATTCAGATAATGCAGCCAACTGCAAAATGAAAACGGCGTCAGACCATTGTCGATGCTTCACTCTGGCCCCTGATTTCAGGGGAGGCAACAGCCCAATGCCGCAGAGAAAGGAGAAGGGTGAGGGCTGCCTCAGCGAGACATGGGTGCAGAGGGCTGTGTCGTTGCGATGTCCTGTGCACCACGCAGGATGCAACCACACTGCTGCCAAAACAGTTCAAGAGGCACGGGCTCAGCTTGGTGCCAGGTCTGTTGCCCTGGGTGGGCCACCTTTGCGGTGCTTCTCTGGCCTATGGTGCTTGTGAGCACTACAGAGAGATATTTCTTGCAAGAATTGCCCTTGCGAGCTAACCATGACTCAGCAGGCACCTGTCTGATGTTTGCACACAGAGCGTCTGTGCTAGTGTGGGGCATGGCACAGCAGAGGCCAGCTGCTGCACTCAGCTGTGAGGATGGAGTGGAGCAATGGCTTGGGCTGGCCATCCCTACGCTAGCTGGGCACATTTCTGGGTGCCCTGAGATGCCTCTACTAGGTTGCTCCACTCTCAGTGCTGGGAAGCCACCTAAAGGGCAGGTAAACCAGCTGCCTCCCCGCTATCATAAGCATCAGCTTTACCACCTGGAGAGGGCACGTTGTCTCACATAGTTTCATGAACGATGACAATCACAGCTCCTCTGATGACAGGTGGCTTTGCAGCAGTGTGACCTGAGCCTTCAGCAAAGTCTCGACCCACTCAAGTACCCTCGACTGCCAGCACTATGCTACCCTATGGCTGAAAACCTTCCCATTGCTAAAATGGGGGAAGAAACAGTCTGGCATCTGCTAAGAGCCCAAGGGAGATTGATTTGTTTTAAAAACATTATGTTCTGATGCTTCCAGAACAAAATACTGCAGGGTTGTTTTTTTCGTTCTTCCTCACTGTTAAAGCTCGACATAGAATTTTAGTATTTCCTGTTTTTTTCTGGGTTTTGGTGGTTTTTGTTTTGTTTTGTTTTCTGCTTATTTGTGTGTTTTTTTCTGGAAAATTATTACAAAGCTGAATTTTTTTCTCCTGATGAGCTTCACTTGCATTTCAGCCATCTGTTGCCCAGGCAGCCCCAGCCAGGGCTAGTGACGACATGATATAATGGTCCCTTCTGGCCTCCAAATCTCTGAAACCAGTGTGGCAGGATTCTCCTCAGCAGCAAGAGCAGACAAACATATGGACCAAGCTCCACTGCCGCTTCTTTGGTCATGCTGGACTGATGCTGGCCAGCACACTCTGCCCTTCCTCGGCATCTTGATTCAACTGTATGTTGTGGTAATTTTGTTTTGTCAGGCGGCAACTTGATTCTTAATGCTTGCATCAAAAATGAGATCGCAGACACTAGTGCAACAAATCTGGTTTAATCATCTGCAGATACTTTTTTTGATGTTCCCCCATGGGTAGTGCACACTGAGGAACCCCGTGGTACCTCGTTTCCTCCCCAATTGGAAAGGGCGTGGTGTGAAGGAAGGGAGCTCTGTACTTTTTGCATTGATTTCCAGGTGAAATATGGTCAGTTTATAAGAAAAACGCATGTTCATTTTCCTTTGCAAGATATGAAGGAATCTGAAAGTCAGACTGACTTCATAATTGCTGACGTATTTCCACCAGTACCTCAAAAAAAGTCCCTCCGAGCCACCTTTGCTCAGCAGCTCTCTTGAGTGCACAGAACTCCATTTCCTTTCCCTAGGCTGTGCAACTTCTGCACCATGAGTATGTGTAAAGCATTGGGAGATCTTTCTGCTCAGTAAAATCAAGACTAGTTGCTATTTAAAGGGGAGGCTTAATACTCATGTCCTACTGTCAGGTGGGAAACACACAGGCTGGTTATGGCCCGTGATTTCATCTCATCTAGCCCACCATCAGCTGTCAGAAACCCCTCCGGTGACCACTGCCAGAACAGTGTAAATTAGATTAGCCCACAGGTTGTTCTAAATTTAGCCCAGAGCTGGGACTCAGAAAGTCTTGGGGATGAGCAAGAGTATCTGAAATCTGTCAGTAACTCCCTAACACCTGCCTTCTTCCAATGTGTATAATCTGATAGAGCAAAAACCTTCACTTTACCATGCAGTCACTCAGGATAATAGTGTTCGTTTTTGAGCAATCAAATGCTGCTGTTGGCAGAGAATAGATGAGGTCAAACAGACCTTTGAGGTATGAGTCCTTGCAAAACTCCTTAAAGCAATTATGATAAGCTTAGGAGTTCCCCAGGCTGTTTCTGCAATGAGAGGAAAAGAAAGAAAAAAAAATAAAAGACAAAAAATAGGATAATAAATAACACTAGAAGCCAAATACACGTGTGTGCAGTGTAGTAAGGGCTGGGTTATTTATGAGAAGAAGCTAGCTGTAAATAGACTTGTTTCTTGTCAGGAAGGATATGGTCAAAATATCTCCTACAAGATGGGAAAACTTGCATGTGCAGCAGTCCATGACAGGCACATGTTGTGCCAGACAGTCCCGCACTGGAACAGTGCTTGCCTGATGGACATCCAGCGTCAGGGTGATTTGTGATGGTAACGGCTCTGTCTGTCGCCTTCCAACACAGGCAGCAAGAGACAGAAAGTGGCTCCAAGTGCTGTAACTTATTTCTCCTCTGCTGGGAGCAGCTCAGCCACGCTCGACTGACCTGAGGGCTCTCCTCCCCATCAGGTGGGTCCCATCGTATTGCCTGGCAGAGGAGGAAGGTGATGCCCATAAATCTGGATTAAAATTGCTCTAACAGATCTGAGAGGCTACAATAACACAGATGCTGTGAGCTTTGCTTCAGATAGCAATTACCTGTGCTTTCCTTGATTAGGAGGCAGTCTTCAGTCCCGAAGGGCACCAAGCCCTCCATGTGTTTTAGTGCAAATATGGCCCTGTGGCCACAGTCCTGAGGCACCTCACAACCTGCTCTATGTTTTACCTTGCAGTTCCCCTGCGATGAGCTAGAGCTTTTTTTTTCTCGTTCACATGAAGAGTAACCATGGCTGTGCTTAACTCTACTGGCTAGTTGCGGGGCTGAGTCCCAGGTTCCCCTGTTGCTGAGGTCCTTGGAGGAGGTGCTCAGGGGTTTTTCCTCATTTCCATGCCTGTTCACACATCCTTGATGGCTTCAATGTATGTGGGTGCATTAAATCTTCACACCTGCCGAGGTTTCCCCAGCCTAGCTTTCACTAAGTGGTCAAGCAGGGGCTCTCCTCTCCCGGGTTGATATCCAAATCTCTTGCTTTTCAGACAGTGCCCTCCACCCTGCCATGTGCTTTGTCTACTGGCAGAGCACAGAGGAGCAGCATTGCAGCGTATCTCGTGTGCAGAGGGACAGTCCCCAGGACCTGCCCCATGAGGACAGATCTATTCAGCCCTAATCAGATTTGGGACATTATTGCTGACGTGTGTTATGCTGTGCCCTGCACAGCTTCGGAGTATGCTGGATGTGTGATTTCGGATGTATTCTGAATTATTAACCGAAGAACAAAGAATGGCTCCTAGCTGCAGCCCCCCAACATTCGAATGGAGCTCTACCATTAACTTTCCTGAGAGCAGAATCGAGCACAGAGTGCATGTATTTGTTACCACCATAATTTTTAAACGCGTGTTGGTACTCTACACTACGAAATCCTTGCTCTCTATGTATTGTCAATGGATTTCCTCAGAATATTTGGGCTTCACAGTGTCGCAGATATCCAGGAATGATGAAAAAGAATTGGGTGTACATAGTAATGTTCTTTTTAAAGCCACATTCATGTTAGCTCTCATCATGCCTTACTCCAGCAAGATGACAGAAGCAATCATAAACGGGGCAGTTTATTTTCCCTTTTGTGTTCCTATTCATTAAAATCAGCCAAGCCTTTAAAAATCCTCTAAAAACCTGTGAATGGCAGGAGTGAGAGGATGGGAGGTAAGAGGAGGGGGAGAGGACGAGCAGAAAGCTCCCTAGGAGAAAAGCACTAATTCTTTTCCATAGCTTTGCATGTTCAGCCTCAGGGACACGTGAAACTCTTTCATTTGTACTCCAAAGGCAGGTAAGTGGGGGAGCTGCGCTGCCCCAGGCTAGTCACTGGGCAGCACTGCACTTCAGCTGGCACTGTATCTCTGGTATTAGCTCTGAGAAGGCTGAAATGCTAAAGAATTCCAGACTTCAAAAAGCAGTTTATCTCTCATGCTTGGGTTCCCCTCCCCAGCACACACTTAACACTTCCATGAAAGTTAAATGTGGTGATGAAGTGTGTTGATCTGGAAAAACTGGAAGCTCTGATTTGCAATATCAGATACCTCAATTTGGTTTTGATGGTTTCTGTGCTGAATCAAAGATATACATTCCCTCTGTCCTTTTGATTTAAACATATGATTTTTATATACACCAAAGACACATTAGACTACTCTGAGAGCACAGAGGGGACTTAATATGTGAGTAAATTATTTTTTTATACCCACTTTAAAGTCTATTTATCCTAATTGAGCAAAATCCTAACTCTACTGGAAATCGGTGGGAATTCTGCCATTGACTTTAGAGGCTCCAGGATTTTGCGCAAGTGCAGTGTGAAATGATTTATACAGAAGTGGCCACCACCCTGTTTTTTCTAAAAAATGTGGTTTAAAGGTTCAAAAATCCCCTTTTACTGCAAAGCAAAGCAGACATACGCTTTATTCTTTACATGCGGTGCTGGAGTATTTACTGTTTTCTGTGTAAAAAAATATAAAACAATTAAGTATCAGAGTATTAGCTGAAGCCCTGGTTGCCTATGGCAGGTGCAAGTAGTGGGGGAAAGCAAGAGAAGCTTGTTTGCTGCTTGCATCAGAAAACATACAGTGTACAACACTTTACAGGAGAGTTTTTTGTTTTTAAGAAAAAAGAAAAAAAAAAGTCGATTTTTGCCTGTAACGTGGTACTGGAGAGAATGTCTCCCCGGGGCGCCTCTACACCAGGCTACAGAGTGCCATCCCCGGGCTCTAACAGATGCCCTGCAGAGAAGCTCCAGGCCCTAAAGCTCACTGTAGTCTCTTGTGTTAATGAGGACTCTTGATGCAGTTTAAGGTACACTGGTGAGCGGCCCTAAATCAGAGCTCGTCCTGCTCAGGAAAAGTCCCGGCGGCTGCGGAGGCAGGTCTGTTTGCATTCCAGATGTGGTGCCTCCAGCCTGCCTCTGACCAGCATTCATTTCTGCACTCCACAGCTGGTCCATGTAAATGTGCCATATTGCAGCCCATCTGCTCGGAGAGCGCGCAGTGGCACATCTCTCTCTGACAGTGGACCATTTTATTGAACGCTATAAATATTGAAATTCATAGGCATGAAGCAGCAGATTTTTAATGTTACTTAGAGAGACATTTGAGCCACAACCTTTGGCAGCAGCACACACTGATAGTATCTCAGTACACTGCACGCCATTTGGTTCAGACTCATGAACAACTTTTCCAGAGATTTCATGGCTCTCCAATTCCAGGTAAAATGGAGTACAGACCCTGTGGGATGATATTTAGTGTGAATGTCACCCTGCATACAATGTGCATTTGGGATATGGACTTTCCAGCCCTGTGCTGTGTTAAACCATATGTTAATGTTTTCATACTCAGAAAAGATTAGATCGGGGACCAATAAAGTTTCAAAACTACAAATAATAGGCTCACCAGAATGAAATGTGAGGTATTCTGAAGGCTGAGTGTTGCTTTTTTCCTCCTGAAGTCTTGGTAGTTTTTGTTTTTTAAATGGCAATGCTGTATTTTGCAACAAGAAACCAGCATATTCATATTTTATAAGCTACTACGTGTAAATTTTGTATTAGCGAGTAAACATGTCTATTAATTTGAAATTCATGGCATCTGATCTAGAGAAGAAGCAAAATACCACTTTGCAGTTTGGTATTTGTCAAGTAGTCCCTAGCAAGTGTTCAGTGAGCTGGAAATAGCTGAACCCCAAACTAGGATAAATATATACATTGTTTTTGATGAATTTCTTTTTGTCTTTCCAAGCCAGCGGTTCCTACAGAGCATTAGGAACCAGCCTTTTCTGTTTTGGAATCAAAAAGGATTTTTTCCATCTACATTAATTAGAGAAGGATCAGGCCCTTAATGAGAGAAACTCCGTTAGAAAGGGAGAACATATTTGAAATTCTCTAAAACGCTTGGGAAAAATATGTGTACATTTTATGTGGGGTCTTGAGCCTGCCATGACATCTCTGATGTTTTCTGCTCCTGGAACTGTTCAGGCAGTAAATAACATCACACTTGGCAACTGTAGCTGGGGGAGCGAGATGCTGTTTTATTTAGTGTATCCCAGCTCCTGTGACAAGCAGGCTAAAAAGTTTTCTGAGCATGTTGAGTAAAGTGAGGGCAGGAAAAAAAAAAAAGGCAGAGCAAAAAAGAAAAGGTCTGCTGAGGATATTGTCTTGGAACATACATTTCTCAAAACTGTGCCGCTTTTTAAATTTCACTTCATTATCTCTTTTGCAGTTGCTCCATTGTCTTCATTATAATTTAAAAAGAGGGAAGAAAGACGGCATCTTTAATAGCGAAGTCATACCGTTTGGACAATAAGCTGTGTCACTGCTCAAGCCGGTCCCCCAGTTCCCAATCAGCAGTGTTATGTAAGGTGGCAGGTTAATAAATGCGACACACTGAAATCATTTGTACCAGATTATCTCTCCTTCCAAACTCTGACAGATGCTAAGTCCAGCTGGTAAAAAAAGTTTATAGGCGAGTTGGATCTGGGGCCTTCACACACTCCACAATGTTGGCTACCAATGCTTGTTTTAATGAGTCACGAATTGCCTGTTTATCTTCTGCTCCCTGCTGTTTCTGCATTTTCTCTTCCAGAACAATCCTAGAAACACATGCTGCTACAGACGCTGGAGCAATGTGTGTAGACATTTGAGCCAAATTATTATAAAGAACTCTTTCTTCTCGGATATTAAAAAAAAAAAAAGGCGAGAATTGCACATTGCCTAGCAAATCGTTATCTCAGATGTTCACTGTGACATGCTCAATATGGCCTACCAGAGAAAGTTGGAGACATTTGAAACCTTAACAACTACACAAAATGACACTGTAATTGGCGGGTTTTGTTGTTCATGTTCTGGCTCTGTGAAAACTGCTCTAAACACTTTGTTTAATGATGTTACATTATGACAACACATGGCTTCTATGGAGCAAGTCATCACGCTGAACATGCAACATCACAGGAAGGGAGTGGGGTGCCAGGGGGGCTTGGTCCTGGGGAGAGGGGCAAGGTGCCAATACGTGCCAGCACATGTGTGTGCACACTTGGGGAAAAGGTTGGCCCAGGGTTCATGTGCTACCATGGATGGGCTCCTCTACCCATCCCAAGGGATTGAATTCAGCTCTGATGTCTTGCCAGAAGAGCTTCTGACTGCGGGGTGTGTGGGGGCACCAACCCACAGTGATGCAGCAGCCTCCATCACCCTCTGGCTCTGCTGCTTGCATAGCTGTAGCTTTGTTGTTTGCACAGACTGAGCTGACTCAAGAGAGCATTGCCCTGGTGCAGAGGGCTCTTCAGGCAGAGACGCATGCCCTGGCACCCAGGTGGACTAGGAGTAGCCATGGTCCAGAGCTCAGACCCTCAGTGCTGTAGACAATGGGTCTTCGAAACAAGCCACTATATGATGTTTCCAGGTGGGTCGTGTTGCCCTGCAACATAACCTGAGGATATTTAGCTGCCTTGATCCTGTTTAAAAGAGATTCCTCTTGCACCCTTTGAAATAATGTGCACTTATAGCATGGAACTGGCGGCATGGGACACTTTCTCTAGCTGTGGCTGGTTTGTTTTGTGTGTTTTTCCACAGGGCTGCAGCAGCAACTCCTCCCTTTGCAGGTTTCCCAAGGTTTCTTTGTGTGTCTGCTGCCCGACTGAATGGCCTCCCTAATGTCCTCAGAAAGAAAACAGTGAGGAACCCATTTTTGCCAGTGACTCTGGTTATTAATAGAAGGTTTAAAATTTGTCTATTCTTTGCACATGGGAAACTGTATGGTCATTTGGCAGATGCTGAAACTCACCAATTTTATATCCAGCAGCTTGGAAAAACAATGGATGTCATACTCTGTTTAACAAAATATATGCTAGGCAGAGTCCATCTTCTGTGCTAGCAAAGTGAATCTTAACTCCTACCAATCACTCACTGTCACGAAGCCGAAGGAACCACCATAATGCCCTAAGATGATTTGTTTGCAGTTCTAGTTTTCTCCTTAAACAGTGCAGCATTCCCATACAGCCAAGATGCAGTTATTGCCAATGCTGCCTTACTGCCTTCTCTTTTTATTTAGCTGTTTTAGTGATATGCTAATGACAGGAAGAAAACGTACATATAAAATATTGTAAGCATCAAGACATGGAAGGAGAAGGTAAATTTGGCTCCCAACCATGAAATCTTATTCTGCAGTTGCCTTCTTAATGGCATCTCTTGAGGTCAGTGGCTTTGAATTCTCCCAATTGTATAAGGTCACTCTGGCAGCATTGACCAAGTAGAAAAGATTCAGCCAGGGGAAACAATGGCAGAAGTCACCCTTTAAATGTCCTGCCTTCTATATCATGCAATTGATTCCAAGGCTCCCCACCACGATGTCACTGTTTGACCAGTTTGCTTTAAAACAGCTTAATTAGCTGAAAGGAAAGCTATGTCTGAGCATGTTTGTGAGAAAAAAACAAAAAGCTCTCTCCTTTCAGAAAGCTCATGCTCTGTCTTGTCGGAAATCTCTGGTTCTGAAATGAAACAACATTCCTTTCATACACAGTTAAGTCCCTGACAACAAATTTTCCCGGATTGGGGAAACAACTGCTTGTGCTGCGCGCTGATGTCGGCAGCGCTGGTTTGGTTTGGGGGCCTGAGTGCTCTGCACCTCAGCTATCTTCAGGAACACCGCGGGAGGAGATTGTGGGAGCCGTAAACTTCTCCATTTTTCCTGCTCTGAGAAGAAGTGGAGACTGGCTGCTTCGGTACTTCGGTGGTACTTCTGCCTTAACATCCAGGCCATCAGCTGGAGAGGGTTTGGCTATGTAGGAAGGAGCCTTTAAGCGCTTAAGCCCAACTTTTATTATAAAGTTCTTCATGTTTCCAAACAGCAAGCACAAGCAAACCCAGAAAGTCAGTGAGAAGAGAATTGACAGGAGCAGGAGGCAAGGTACCAGGGGTCCATTGAAAAGAAACCGAAACTGGAGGTCCCAGTCCTTCTTTCCTCAGCCTAATCCACAGAAAGTGGTGCTGCCTTAGGGCCTGGAGGCATTAAAATACTCAATGCACCAAGCGATGCATCTACTGAAGCAAAACATGCAGAGGGATGTGCTACACTGCCTCGGGTTTCCTCATTTTCTCTCTGAGCTGCAGTATTTGCAGTGAGAAGGTCAAAATACAGCCTTTGGCCTACTACATATTCTTTCCAGCAACCAAATCTCTCCTGAGGGGCTTTGTTCTGTGATGGTCGTGGCAGCTTGTCAGCATTACCAGGCTGCTGAGCACCTCTTTAAGAACCGCTGCCCCTCCTGAGGAGTAGAGACTGGTTTGAGCAATTTGCCCAAGGCTTTACGAGGAATCAGTGTCAAAGCTGGATTTGCTACGCAGAAAATAAAGGCACAGTTTTTCTCTTAATGTTTTCCTGTCAGGCTTTTTTGCATCTGTATTTGCATGGTGTGCCTAGTGCCGGTAAAGACAAAAAATATGGGAATCCAGCATCAGAGGTGCATGGTGGAGTGAAGCACATAAAGCCAGAGCAAATCACAGAAAGAGCCATTTAGACAGAGAATAGGATTTGGTTAACACGCTCCCTGAGACTGCTTGCACATGGTGATTTTATGCATGTACGCAGTTATACCAAGTTTGGTGAAATTATGCACTCAGTGTTATTTATGAAGGAGAGTAAACCAGCAGAATCAAGGTCTGAGCGAATTTTGTAATATTTGACAGTCTCTCATCACTGTCATGCATTTTTCTGGAAATTTACAAGAAATTTCAGTCTACTGCAGCTAATTTATTCATCTCCAGAACAGAAAAAGTATTTTTAAATCATTTTTCTTTCACTGCATGAAGGATGCTGGCTGGGAAATGAAGTAAAGAAATAGAAGTCTTAGTTAAAATATTTTCTTTGTAAATGTTTATTCTTCAAAAAAACCCCAAACATCTTTAAATTCATGTGCTTATATTTGAAACATCCTGCTGAATGTAAGACGTTTATCAGTGTTTTTTTTCTTCTCAGTTTTACAGAAAGGTGAAGGAAAGGATGATTAAATCAGAAACAAAGTCAGTAATTAGCAGTATAAATCTCTCAGTGATTTCAGTAGGTCACAAAATTAACTGGTACACGCTTCGGACACATCTGCTCTTTTGGCAAGTGGTGCCCTCCATGAGCGTGCTCATTGGCTCGCACTAACCATACGATGGGTCTCAGGGAACTTATTTGCGCTCCCTAAGCTAAACACAGCGCGACGATGAAACCCTATGATTTCTAAAATGCTGAAGCACGTACAAGGGCTGAGAGGCAGCCTCGCACGGTTTTGAAGCACTGCACTATCGCCCTGGGACCCCTGGAGGAAAGGAGGGAGGACATGAGAGTTTATTATGTGTGGCTGAATGCTGCTTTGCAAGGCTGAGATTCAGAAAATTATCTGAAGGTTTAAGGAAGAGGGACCTGGCTGCCGTGCTGCAGGCTGCTATCAGGAAGGGGGCTATGTCCACAAGCCCCCAAGGAGAGCTCCAGAACCAGAGTCACTGCTTGGTTTTTGTCCCGGCCACAGCTTCACTTTCCTGGTGAATATGCAGCAAAGAAGCAAAAGGCTTAAAGCACCAGAAATAGGGAAAAGGGGCAGGGAAGAGAGGAAACCAACAGCTCAGCCTCCTTTCAGCCTCAAAATGTGAGCAATGCAGCGTTGTGTTGCACCAAGTTTTGTTGGCTGTCATGTCAGGCCAGAGGTCAAGTGCCTGCTGCAAACCCGTCTCTGGGCTGCTTGTCTCAAGTAAGCCATTTGCCTCTCTGTTGGCAGGCAGGTAAAATGCCAGTAAAGGCTGTCAGTCCAACACGCATTTGTCTTTAGCTGTCGTTATGCATGTAACTCATAGGTTCTGAGGTAAGTAATCAGCCCCTTTGGAGGATGAAAACCCTTAGCTGCTGTTCCAAAAGGCTGCATTTGGGACCCTGGTCCCTTTTCTCACTATTTCATTACAGCTTAGAATTATGAGTGGGCTGTGTTGCAGCATCCAGAGGGATGCTGCAGTGATAGCAGTGCTATCTGAAACTGTTTGGATCTGCCAGGGCTGGGTCCAAATTCATAAAGAAATTTGGCTGGAATCTTTGACATTCTCACTTTGTGTAGAAATCCCAGAAAACCATCAGTTATGAAATTCATGGCTGTAACTCCAAATACATGTGTTTTATATGCATAAACCCTGTACCTATGCTGGGCTTCTGTATATTGGGAAGACTTCTAGGGAACACAGTGTAGCAGTGTAGTAGTAAGAAGCTGGGCAGGAGTGTTGATCTGCTTGAGGACAGGAAGGCTCTCCAGAGGCATCTGGACAGGCTGGATAAATGGGTCAAGGCTGGTTGTATGAGGCTTAATAAGGCCAAGTGCTGGGTCCTGCACTTGGGTCACAAAAACCCCAGGTAACGCTACAGGCTTGGGGAGGAGTGGCTGGAAAGCTGCCTAGTGAAAAAGTACATGGGGTCGTCGGTTGGCAGCCAGCTTAAGATGAGCCAGCAGTGTGCCCAGGTGGCCAAGAAGGCCAACAGCACCCTGGCCTGTATCAGGAATAGTGAGGCCAGCAGCAGCAGGGCAGTGATTATCCCCCGGTACTTGGCACTGCTGAGGCCACACCTCAAATCCTGTGTTCAGTTTTAGGCCCATCACTACAAGAAAGACATTGAGGTGCTGTCCAAAAAAGAGCAACTAAACTGGCAAAGGGTCTGAAGAACAAGACTTAAAAGGAGTGGCTGCAGGAACTGGGGGATGTTTAGCCTGGTGAAAGGGAGGCTGAAGGGAGACCTTACTGCTCTCTACAACTACCTGAAAGGAGGTTGTAGCAAGGTGGGGATTGGTCTCTTCTCCCAAGTAACAGGAGATTAGACAAGAGGAAACGGCCTCAAGTTGTGCCAGGAGAGACTTAGATAGGATATTAGGAAAAATTTGTTCACCAAAGGAGTTAAACATTGGAACATGCTGCCCAGGGAAGTGGTTGAGTCGCCATTGCTGGAGATATTTAAAAGATGTGTAGATGTGATTCTTATTGACATGGTTTAGCCGTGGAATTGGCGGTGCAAGTTTGAACTTAATGATCTTAAAAGTCTTTTGCAACCTAAACAATTGGGTTTTGCTATTACATGTGAAATTTTTCGGTTTTTTTTCTTTGTTTTCCCCATTTTTTCTCCCTCCATGCATAAATACAAAGGTGGGACAATAACAGATCTGAAATGGTGCTGTGTCCCACTACCATTTCTTGCATGGATTTTGGTATGCTTTAGAGTCTAGGGCATAAGAACTATCAGCATTAGGGAATTTGGTTCAAATTTAGTGTATCTACACCTCAGCATCCCTAGGTCATGTGGTATTTGGCTTTATGTAAGAAGTGTTTAATTTTATGCATATTCAAAATGTGTATTTTGACACTTAAAAGCTTTTTGCGTTCAGTATGTAGTTTGGTATGAGGGTTCATCTACATGTTATAGCCAAAGATTGTGAAATTATTACCCTGAGTCAAATATACTCCTCTATTTCAGACAAACTGGATTTCCAATTCTGCTTTGTGCATTTTCACATGCAAGTACTTCCTACTATTCAGATTGCTCTTCGAACCGTATCAACACAAAGTAGTTGGTTATAGTGTTTTAATTCCTGGTTAGCATTTTACTCCAGTCTCATATTGACTTCTCTGGTCTGAAACACTGGCTGCTATACCACACTCCCTGCGGACAGTACAGAGAGACCATGTGGCCGCCAGGCTCCCCATTTCTGTAACAATCCTGGTTGTTACAGCACCAGTGGAAGGTAGTTGACTGATCTGGGTGAAGTTTATTGAAGTGTAGCTTTCCAGGGCACAGGGCAGCCAAGCCACAGTGAGCTGGGAGGATTAGCAAACTGGAGTAGATGAGAGATTTTTATCAGAGCCACGATAAAGAGGCTTGAGTGAGTATCTTGGCCTGAAGTGTGCTGAGATGCTCAGATATTTTTGGGGACTGTGTTATACCGTACAGCATCGCTTCCTTCAACTCTTCTGCACTGACTCAGCGGTACCCTGCTAGCTGGAAAAATCATTCAGTTCCCTTTTATAGCTCTGTAATACTTTTAAAGCTCCTCTGAGGGCCTTAGAAGAGTAAGAAAGTCCCAAGAAATCCTCTTTTTGCTGACAAGCTATGCTGCTGTATTGTTTTGGTCTTGCCAAAAGGTCTCAAAATTGCTTGATCACTACAGAGGCAGGAAAAAGACTGTTGGAATTGGCTGAGAGAGCTCTGTGATAAAGTGTATTTGGATTATTTTCTGCCTCAGAGTTTAGGTAAATGAGATCTAAACGAACGCATGATACTAAAGCACAGTGGTTTTTTCCCAAGGCCATTAGGCACTTTACAGATTTCATCGCAGGGGGAGCAGGGCTGGCCATGTAACCATCTGCAGAGCTGCTGAGACACCCACTCCTCTTTCTGCTGGGCTTGAGGGCAGAGCCCAGAGTGCTGCAAGCTACCAGTTGGGTTCCTGCTCACCATTGCTGCCACTCAGTCGCTCTTGACAGTGAACACAGATCCCTAACCAGCCTCTGAAAGCACACAGTTTTAGAGATGCAGGTTTTGAACTCCATCATCTTGCAGTGCCTGTGGGAGGTTTGCACCCTCTGCTCCGGCCAGCCCTCCTGGCTCTCGCCAATGGAGAAGCAGGAGCCAGTGTGAGTTTTCTCAGCACCTGGCAGTTCCCGCAGCCCCCCGCGCCCCCGCAGAGGCATGAGGTGCCCTCTCCCTCTCCATCGCTTGGTTCACAAGACCTGGACGTGAAGATGGTGACCGCCCTGATGCGCCCCGCGCGGTTCAAAGGGACGCGGTTCGCAGGGGAGCTGGTTTTCTTTCTCTCTCACCGCAGCCATTGTGCGGGTGTCAAAGGAGCATCCCTCTCATCTCTCAGATTGATGACATCGTCTAGGGCTTCCAGCATAGACAAGATAAACTAAAGGCTTCTGCAGACAGGTATGTAACTGTGGAGACAGCAGCGCTGCAGAAGAGGCCTCCAATCAGGGGAATGTTTGTCCCACAGTCGACTCTCTGGCATAGCGGTCACCTTTGACATGACTTACTGAATAGGAGTTTGTTTTCTAATTTCCATGGTTCAGCCACAGGCCACACAAAGCAAATACAAGTAAACGGGCGACAGTGGGTTCAAAGGAACATAAGACAAGTATTTTCCCCCTTGGAGGACAGTTTGGGTAGTGTTCACATGTGAATCAATCTGGTTTGAGTCTTTGAAGTGATTTTGATTAAGAAGAGTGGGGCAAAGTACTGAAAACTGATGGGGTCAAGAAAAGATTGTCCATTTCTGGGGGCATACTGCAGAGGTGACTTGCTGGCATGTTGCTGCAGAGCTGCCAGAGGTGATGTTGCACAGATGTGATCTCCTGAATCATTTAATAAGAGAGGTGAGAGGCCTCCCCTGGTACTAGCACTGAGCCCAGGCAGTCCAGGAGATAGATGCTGTCACTTCAGTGCTTGCTCTTGTGTCTCTTTCAGGTCTCTCCCCTTACCCTGAATGGCCTTGTGGCCATACCTCTGAATGTGACATGTCCTCAGGCACAGATCAGATCAGTGGGTTTAAGTGACTTCAAGCTGTACTTAATATGAGCAAAGCTTCACTGCCTGGATTCACTGCTATGTATTGTCAATCTCTTCCAACCAATCCAGAATGGAAACAAATGTGATGAGAGGAAATGGGCTCAAGCTGTGCCAGGTGAGGTTTAGATTGGATATTAGGCAAAATTTCTTTACTGGAGAGTCAGTGAAGCATTGGAACAGGCTGTCCGGGGAAGTGGTGGAGTCACCATTCCTGAAGGCATTTGAAAAATGTGTACTTGTGGCACTTCAGGATATAGTTTAGTGGTCATGGTCATGTTGCATTGACATTTGGACTAGATGATCTTAGAGGTGTTTTCCAACCTTAATGATCTGATGAAATTTACACAGCAGAAACTACTACTTGTGGTTTTGGAAGATGTCCTTTTGTGGGTTGCTTGAGTTGCAAAGGGAAGCCTTTGCCAGGGGCTTTAGGCTGTTCCCAGCTCAAGTCAGCCACCAGACTAACTGTTCTGTGAAGAGCTACTTGTCTTCATTTGTTGTTGTTTTCATTTTAAATAAGTGCCTTAATTTTCTGCTGTTGGCTTGGAAAGAAAGAAAATACCAAGTATAATAATTAATTAATAATTATTTAATAATTATTAACTTTCTTTCTGCTAATGCACAGCATATCTTCCTCAGGGAGACAATCTGACATTTTAGGTGACTTGTGATCTGATTTGGTCACTGTCACTCTTTTCCTGAAATTAAGAGTGTGCTAATCATATACATAAGTAAAGACTATTTGTCAACACAAGTGCCATGCGTGGAATGAGACAAATGTGCCTGGTCAGTGATCATTCCACGAAAGATTTCATAGTACAACATGTAAAGTAACTTGAGCTAAGACCACAAAGAAACTAATTTCTAACTTGTTCATTATTTATTTCCTGTGCTTATTAGCACTAATAGCCAAGCAGAGACTGTGTTTATCAATACAGATGTTAAAAAGATTTTAATATCTTACAGGATAAAAGCAATCACCTGAATGAAATAAATCCTTACTTTAAAATAGGCATATTCTTCTGAAAAGCTGCAGGTGAGAAAAGTTTCCATAGCTGCTCATCATCATGGCTTGCAGACTCATAAAGAAAAGTAGAGGCTGGTCAAGGAGACAATGTTCTGGATTTGCAGTGCAGGGAAGCTCAGTGTGCAAATGAACCAGCCACAGACCAGGCAGGTGCAGGCAATTTCATAGCAGAGCTCCTGAAACCCTGCTTAAAAAGCCTTGATATAGCCATTCACTTATTTGTAGGTAGCCTCACTTCCCTCCAGCAGCTCCGTTAACATGGCAGGACTAAAAAGCTGCTTCTGAGATGAAGGAAAGGCACCTGGTTAATGGCTTGGCCATTTTAAAGATGAATGTAAAGCTAGTGGTGACAGTCCTGAAACGTAGTTGCCATTTTAAATCCTGGAAGTGCTGGACTGAGCCTGGAGAGATGGGGCAGGAGCTGGCACAGGCAGATCTCCCCACATATAAGCTTGATCTTCACAGTATGAACGAAAAAACAGGTGGAGATAAGTGAGCGGGCAGAGTGGAGCTTCTGTTTGTCTTATCCTGGGGAAAATGCAGAGCCTTCTCCTGGAGTGTTGCACCCTCCAAACCTCCCAGGAAGGCTATGTCTCAAGTCTGAGCTTAGTGAATCCATGCACACATGCTGCCTGTGTGCACACACACTGCTCCCCAAGGCTCCTCTTTATACCCTCTTGCTGCTGGGTAAGCAGGAGTGTGGGATGATTTGTGGAGAGAGGCAGCAGCTATCAGAGGAAAAAGACACGCAGGAGCAAACCAAGTTTCTTTGAGCTGTTTCCTCAGTGGCCAGGGCAACAATGTGCTTTCTCTGCTGTCTCATCCTTTGTTGACTTCATCTCCCCCCTCTCTGAACCTCATTAACTGTCTGTGGAAAAGAGGGCACTGATTATTACCTGAAGTGATAATCCAGTTACTTGGGATAATAAAGTGCCTGTGTCTTTATACAACAGAGTTCGGAGCAACCACAGCTGGTTGGAAAGGGAGGGAAAATACTGCAAAACCACTCCCTAGATATTTCCACTTTCCTGTCCCATACATTCAGTTTCCAACCAGCCCCAACTGCTGCTCACAGCCCCCATCTCGGGCAACTTCCTCTGCAGCCCAAGCCCTCTCCCAGCACAGACCCCAGAAAGGGAAGGAAAACAGTGCTGAGGGGTACTCCACATGGACTTGGGGGAGCAGGCAGAAGAAGTGGCCCCGGGGTTACTGCTGAGGTGAGACTCTTGCCACATGCTCATCCCTGTGGCGTTTTGCCTCCAGCGACCAAAGACCCCCTCGAGGTGCCTGAAGCTGCTATTATCAGGTACAGATTTTAAATGTTGCCAATGTACTTTCTTCCCCAACATGGACAAAAATAATTTTAATTCAGAATGGTAAGAGAACTTCTCGCATGGCTAATGTCCCTGCCAGTATGCCCAGGCCTTGAATGTGCCCCTGGGAGAACCTTTGTCTCTTTTTGCAAAAAAAAGCAGTAATGTACTGCAGAATAGGACAGCATTTCAGCTGCTGATGTTTTTGGCTCCAAAGTAGGACATCAAACCAGTTTGTTTTCTAAAGCAACGATTATTTTGTCTCTGGAAAGGAAGTTGTATGAGAATGAGAAAAAAATGAAAAAAGAAAAATGATTTATCCATTCCAAAACAATTTTGCAGAGGCCTTGCTGTGATGCAAAAAAACCCCACTGTATGAAGTCCTGGTCTTTCCAAGCTGAAGAAGTCCAGTTCATAAGAAAGATGAGTGGTGCTTATTTATTTTGTATTTTACTTTCTCCTGAAGAAGGAAAACTGTGAGGAGGGTGCAATTTTGGTGAAAGCTGAGGTTGCGGGAGTAATGTGAGGGCACAAAGGGTTCATTGTTGGGCCAGCAATCTGTCATGGGGAGGGCTGTCACAGCAGTCTCCAAGGGGTCGGCAGTGAAATGCTGCTGCTACGTCGCAGAAGGCGACTTTATCTCACCTTGGACTCCCCAGCTCTGGTCCCTGTGCCAGACCACCCGCCAGCAGCGGTGAGGCAGGCTGCCCCACCATCCTAAATCACGGGCAGGGGTAGAGCAGCACGCAGGGCGAGAGGGCCTGCGGGTCGGCCGGGGAGAGAAATGAGATTTATAACTATACAGTATTTCTCTCTTTTGAAAATTAAATGGCATGTTAGAGAAACTAAAAGGGGGTTGGTGGAGGGGGGTGAGCCTGCGCTTGGCCAGTTCAGTCTTTAGGGCTGAGTGGACGAATGGTTGAAGTACTGCAATTAAGTTGTTGTGGTGGAGGGGAAAGCTGCACCCTGAAGGGCACGCTTGCTTTTTGTGGGTCTCTGGTGAAGCTTCTGTTTTAAAGCCAGTCACCTACAGGGCAGTGTACCAGGGCTATTAGTGACCCCCCTGTTCCCAAGGTGCCTGTGGCACAGCCCGGACAGGGGTGGCAGCCTGCACCCACGGATGCTCCTCCAGCCCTTGGGGCAGCTTCTCCGGGCTCAGCTGCGGGCTGCCTGCCTGGACACCAGCCCTCGGGCTTCACCAGTGAAAGAGGCTGAATTGGGTTTTGTGTTTGCAATGAAGGCTTTTGAGTTTTTCATCAATACCCATGCAACTGGCATTTTGGTGGCTTGTGAGGAAGCATTTGCTGGTGATGTGCTTTGGTAAAACACATTTGTCCCCATGGATGGGAAATGAAGTGCCAGGCGAGAAGACCATGTTGCGACTTGCAGCCCTGACTGAATGTCCCAGGCCACCAATAACTGGTGTAAAGCAGCAAGGCTTTGTGGAGGGCAATCCTGCAATGGCCAATTTACATCAGCTGACGATCCAGGCTTTTGTGTCATTAAAGACATACTAGAAAAAATCTGTTGTAAATGAAGGAAGTTCTGGCTAAAAAGTCCCAACAAGTTAGCTCTTTATTCTTTATCAGTGAAGTCTGCACACAATGAAAACATGGACAAGGGAAATTTGCACAGCATTTAACTTAGGTCAAAAAAACAAGTAATTTGTTAAGTGGCAAGGGCACCAACGCGTGCCATGTCACGCTGGATTTTCTTTAAAAATAAAAAAAATAACAAAGTTAAACTTTCAGTCAACCTGAAAATATTTGCTTTTTATGGGGGCAGTGCGGAACGAATGGGACAGCAAATCTTTCTTCAGTTGCTCGTTTACAGAGACTGAAAAGCTCTATGGAGACAGTGGGAAAAGAAGGAAAAAGGACGGGTTGCAGAAAGCGAGGGAGGAAGAAAGAAAGAGAAAGAAAGAAAAAGAAAAAACAAAGAAAGCACAGAAGAAAAAGGTGAGAAGGAAAGGAAGGAAGGAAAAAAGGGCAAATAGAAAGGAGGCAGAGAGGAAGAGTGAAAGGAAAAATGCATATGAGATCTGTGATTCTTTGCTAACACAATGTTATCAAAGACAGTTAAAAATATATACCAGACTGAGAAAGCAAAGTCTTGGACTACTTGAAGCATTTCTCACTGATGACTAGAGGGGGACTTCTTGCAGAAACAGAGCCTGCAGGAAAAGATTGGTCAGAAAACCAAAAGGAAGAGGAAACATGAAATCTCCGCAGGAAGGGAAGCAGGAGCTGTTCAGAGAGAAGAGGGAAACCCTGATGCCTCCTCAGCATGAAAACTTACAGGTATAAATACAAACTCTGAAATGCCAGACATTCGTTCTCTGATTTTTCCAGTTCAGCTAATTTACTCATGTCTGGAAAATATTACGAGTGAACAACTTGTAAATTGTCAGAGGAATTGATGACTGGTTGTTGGAAACGCATTGTTTTACTGAACTTATCTAAACTCATGTAAAGGGGTAACCATCAAAATAGATATTCTTATATTTTGCTATTGTGTTTTCCTCCTTCTGATACTGTTCCACAGAAACGATTTTTTTCACTTCCCCTTTCAAAAATGCTTTCCTCGATCCTTGTCATTAATAATCTTGTTTTTGTGCTTACTTTGGATTTCTTCTCTGGTTTCTTAGAACTTTTTCATCCCATCCCCCTTGCTGACAACAGACCTGTGTTCACCCAGCAGACATTTCTATTTATTCACATTTTTGATTTCATTCTTCCCCTTTCTTTCTGAACGCAAGTCCAGAAAGCCAAACAGGTCTTATTACCCACGTATCAGAACGTGAAGCCCCATTTAATCCGCACTTGCTGTCCAGAATCATCGTATTTTAAGCTATCAAAGGTGTATCTCCTTCTCTATATGTAATATACATATATACATTCCCAGTGCTTTTGAAATGTCTTCAATCCTATAAATTCCAAAAGTGTGAAGTAAAACAGTGCTGTAGTGCAACGTTGCTCTCCCTTTTGCTCACACTCTCTCACACACACACAGACACAGCCGTGTGGGGATTTTTTTTGTTTTGACCTCCGATGTCCACACAAAGAGCCACGGACGATGTAGAAGGTTGGCTGCTTCTATACAGACCTGCTTTTGTGCTCTTGTCCAGGGCTTGATCCTTGGAGCCCTGTGTGCTCACTAGACGCCAGAGAGATAGATGTGATCTGTTAGCCTCATCCAGTGCCGGCAGCTGAGCCGTTTTCACACAGGCAGGCAGGTATGGCAAAGCCTGGGTAACAGATGAGAACCCATGGGGAGCTCTTGACTATGGAGAATGAAAAATCAAAAGAAACCATATTGGACACAGATACAAAAGGAGTCCCCTGTTCCTTTTCTATCCTCCCCCTTGTTTCTTTTCTCCTCTTCCTTACCAGGCTGTAATGAATGTGGAAAAAGGCTTCCCCCTTCAAAGTATTTGAGGACATATAGATTCCAGATGCTATTCTATGCAAATAATTCCACCCCTCCCTGCCCAGCAGCATCCTGAGTTAACCCTTCTGCCGGCTTTTTCCAGCCTGTCACTTTCCACACTGTGATAGGAAAGGAAAAAAATCTTTTAAAAAACCCTTAAGCATTATTCTGAGAGGACAGATTTACACCCTATGTAGGGCATTTGGGCTCAGCACAGCTGGAGGCACAAAGCAGCAGTTAACACATTTCTGGCATTGAAGTTAGTTTGATGTTTTAATCATGTAACATCATAAAAAAAAGAGGGGTTAATTCCTAATAGTGTTAACACTCCGGGCTCTCCCTTGAAATTGCTGTTTGTAGTATGTCCAGAGGCAAAGACATTTGTCTCAGTGAAAAGAGGCTATAGAAAACATTTAACATAAATGCATGCCATTTAAAAGGAATTAAAGGAGCATACTTAAAGCACAGGAACATTAAGGATCTCTTCCTCAGACAGCTGTGAGCCTTTTTGTCTCCCACTGGCAATTTTGTGAGCCTTGCTTCACATTAGCCATAACCCAAAATGTTTTTGCATTGTAGCTCACATGGGAGTGGTTGCCCTACTCCCAGTGACTGCCACTTGGACACAAGCCTTACCAAAGCCATTTTTTATATCCAAAAAGAAAAGAGAGATGTGGAGAGCAACATATAGAATGAATAATCTAAAAGAAATTAGTTTTCTTTCCAAAGAAAAAGAAGTACCTCTCCTGAGATTTTGTCTCCTGAGACTCTTCTACCACCAAAAAGTGCTTTTGTGGTCTTCCTGTTTATATTGCCTTAGCTCATGAGCAGGTCTGTCTGGATGCACATACCCCAGGACCATCCTAACAACAGCAGCAGTGCAACTTTAGGGTTTTGATCAGTATGAACTATAAGTTGAATTAATTTTTTTCCTGAACTTAGAAATGGATTACTTACTTTTGTTGTGATAGATTGATGGTAGGATTTGAGAGACGGTAGGAGAGAGATCTCAGGCATGACCATAGAAGGCTCAAACATTCAGACATTTATTAACAGAGAGACAGATACTTTCTGCTCAACCAAATAAACATCCTTTCTGTATGTCTCTCACACACTGTGATTCCCAGCAACAGCCCTCTCTGCATCTGGTCGTGTGGGAATGAGATACTTACAAGGCTGTTTTGTTAACATTTCATTAGGTTTTCCAGGGTTTGCTTAAGTTGCAGGGTATATTCTGCTGCATGAAATGTGTCTTATATAATTCGCATTTGAGATCCTGTGTAGAAATTATATGGACTCTGTGCACTGATTTGCACTAGCCATCAAGAGCAGACAATACTTCTTTATGAATCTTACTTTGATCATACAGTGCAAAAACATCTTAATTTTTTTTTCACCACTTTGGTTGTAATGTTTTTTAAAAATCTTTCTAAAAGAAACCACTTAATCAAGAAAATATGCTAAGCAATTGAATTAGTCTTGTGCTGAAATTGTTTCCTAAGTGATATGAAAGAGGACTAAGGATGCCCACCAAATTTTCCAAACAGGTTTGCTCCTTCCCGTTTCAAGCCATCAGTCTGATGGCTATAAATACCATATTTCTATTTATTTACATATTTATTTTAGCTTGCATGAACAAAGATGAATTTTTAATCTATTGCAACTCTCAGGTTCCCTAAAGTGGAAATCTGATATTTACTTACTTCACATAGACGATGTGACACTAGATCAAGAAATTTATGTGGCTGTGAGAAGGGGCAACCATTATATTTATTCTCAGCTGTGCTGTTTTTGTTTAAGAAGCAACTGTTAGGATGGGAAACTTGAAGATGAACACGAAGCAGTGATGATAACTGAGAATTTTAAAGAAACCCCACAGTTCGGCTACACATCTGTGTGTAACAATATTTAGTCGGTGCTAGATGTACTCTAAACCCAAAATTTCACTGATTGTGCTGATTTATAACAGCTACAGAGCTGGGCCTGTCCGGCTTGCTTTATTTTTTTTTCCTCTGCTGGCCCTGAAAAGGGCAATAGAAACATGCTGTGAAGATGGGCAGTAGTGACTTGCGACTCGTGTCCTTTGTGGCTTGAATTTGTCTGTGAGCTATGAAAGAGGTGAGAGTTCTCCCATAATTCCTCAAGAAACAACCATCTCCACACTTAATGAAAGCAGAGCAGAATCACCCATCAGAGGTGCAACTGGACAAAAGTGTTAGGGGTAAATAGCCACTTCTAGGTAGAAGTTGTGGAAGAGTCACCTCATGTTTCTCTCCTCCATACAAATCCTTCTTTTTCTACATTTATACTCTAAAACCTCAGGCATTTGGGGGCGGGGTAGGTGGTTGTACA
Organism: Apaloderma vittatum; assembly: GCF_000703405.1. Taxonomy (NCBI): domain Eukaryota; kingdom Metazoa; phylum Chordata; class Aves; order Trogoniformes; family Trogonidae; genus Apaloderma; species Apaloderma vittatum. The sequence continues at coordinate 43,085 of NW_009718853.1, read as the reverse complement.
TGTGACTTTGACTCTGTATGTGGTGATAAGTGCCAGGGTTTGCTAGTACTTAAATTTCCTCTAGGAGCCGTGTTTTAATGCAGAGAAGGAGTTTCTCTGTGTACCGTGAGTACCTTTTTCTCCTCTCCACTTCTGAATCCTTCAGTGATAGCTTGTGGTGCTACTCAGTAACGTCAATGCTGGCCTTGCTAAGGCTTCTGTATCTCAAAACAGCCTTCACACGCTCTCCATACCTCCATTTGGTGTCTAGACTTCCTGCCACATGGGATATCTGTGTCCTTCCAGTCTGCAACTCCTCTGCCCATAGAGACACTCTGCTGCTTTCTTTCTGATCTAGATTTGGGATTTAGTTTAAGATAGTTCTTGAACTTCTAGAAATAGCCCAAACCCAGACGTTATACAACCCTTACTGACTGCCTTGATTTCTCAGACTGATAGGAAAGCTGTCTTTCTAACAAGTTTCATTGCCGAAGATAGCATACCAAGGTCTTTCCTGGATGTGCTGTTTTCTAGTGATGACAATGAGAAATATGAGACAGGGAGGTTAATAGAAGTAGTGGAGGTGGCTCATCATTAAAAGAAAGACCACTCATCAGACTCATTTGATAAGCAGAGGGATCCCCAAATACTGTGTCATATGGACTCAGTGTTCTAGATGTTGCTGCTACGGCAACTATTTACAGAAGATGGATGGATCTTACACCCTTAAGTAGGGTGTACAAAAAAAAATTAAAACAATCACTGATCCAAAAGCCAGAGAGCAGCACATCCTAGACCTAATATAATGTCAGAAGTAATCTGCCCTGCCTCTGCATCTGGTACAGTGGTGGAAATGGTGTGGAGGATTTGAACATTTGTAAAGGAGGTTTCATGCATGTGAGAATTTTTCTATTGTCTTTGGAGATAGATGTGGACCTTCATGGATGAAAATAGAGCTTTACAGTTTTTTCCAAAGTGCAAAATCTAGAGGTCCCCAACCTGGGAGTGGACCAGTGCACAAATACTCAATGTGCCTAAATGGCAATGTGTTCCGTGTGTTCCACTGAAATGGAATTCACTTGACCATAAATACAAAGTAGTATGTATGAGAAGGTTTATTGGAAGCCTAACTGCTTATGTAAGAAGCTTGTTGAAACCTCCTACTTCTCAGATTGTTTAGGTTTTTATGGGATGGCAATTCACAGATACAAAAACAGTCCAGCACATATCATCATTTGAATGTGTCAACATCATAAAAGGTAATGGAGAGCTCCTTGATCTAATACAGTCAGACTTTCCATATGGCCTGGCATAAAATGTTATGAAAGAATCTAAGAACTAGGACGGAAAAATATTGCTGAGAGACAGGAAACAAAGAATAAATGGCATTTTGTCATTCTGACATAAGCTAATGATGGTGTCTCCTGAGACGCACATTATGTTTCAGGTTGTAAAGCTAGTTGGAGAAAGACTGGTGCTGGGACTAAATAGTTTCCCACAAATTAAAATATCTCCCAAAATCCAATCAATTCAATTTGGAAAAAATCTGGAGAAAGAAAAATTCTGCCAATGTTCCATTTAAATGTCTGGGAAATAAAATAGCCATCTTGCATTAAAATAGATTTTCTTTAAAAAAAATGCATTCAGATGCTGTATTATGTCATATTATGCAGAACTAAAACTTAATTTGTATAGATGAAGTATTGGAAGTAAACCAAATCATTCTTCTTATATAATTTTCCTTTTGTAAATAATTTCAAACTAAAAACCTATGCAAGATAACACAAAGAACATTGGCAAAAGAATTGTGGTGCCAAGAACTGGGAAGTTTATTAGAGCAAAAAAAAATTATACATTTTAGAGGAAAAATACTGATGTGCAACTGCAGTCAAAGAAAGAATATGAAGGTGCAATGAAAAATTGATAAGAATAGTGTTAGGATTACTGCTGAGACCTGTTTTTATAACAAAATAAATGACAAAGAGATAAAAAAATAGTCTGTGATTGCCTATTTTCGAAAGATAATTGATAAAGGAAAGGAAAAGAAGGAAATCCCAGTCATCACCAATAATAGACTAGAGAGAACTTACGTGTAATCTGGCATGATATTTCCAAAGCCCAAGCAAGTAGCTCTGATAAGACCTGCCTTAAAGAGACTTTGAACCATGGCTGGGATTTGAGGATTTGTGTGTTAGAAACCCCTAGTGTTACTTCTGCAAGATGCTGGGAGGGGTCAGGTCTGCTGGAGGGAGGAACTTGTTTATGAAGAGGTGAAGTTGTTTCCCCTAAGAAAAGCATATTAGATGGTGGAGGAGGATATTGCTGACTTTTTCTGACGTTGGGTTGTTTATCCACGTGTCTGGGCTCCCCGGGTCCCCAAAACACCTTCATAGGCCAACTCTGCCTGCCAGTGCTGCCATCCTGATGTCTTTGATGAGTGCTAAATGCCCTTCAATGAAAAACAAAGCAGCACTAGTAGATTTAAAACAAAAGCTTGATCACTTGATTTAGTACTGGCAGCTCACTTCTTTCTCTCTCTTTTCTGTCTATAATTTCTCTGCAGAATAATTTTGTTGTACATTGCCATATCTACGTCTATATATAAAGGAGGGGAAGTGTTCTTCATGATGGAGCAGCTAAAAAATGCTGCAAGCTAAATTCACCTGCTGTGCAAACTCCTTTTTTAAATTTGCAAAATAGCAGCAACAAAAAAGGTCTTGGAACTCATCAGCACAGGGGGCAGTTTAATTACAGACTTGGGAGTAATTACAAGTAAGAAAAAAAATTAAATGTTCCATTTAGGAAACATGAGCTCTCCCTTTGGGGATCGTAGGAGTGTTTGAAATGTTTAGGAAGGGTTCTGATTTAACACTCAAACAGTGAGGGGTTCATCTGTCAGTGTTACACTGTCATACAAAGGGTTGCTTAGTCCAGGCTGCCTGTGCAACCAAAGTGCATTCAGAGCTCCATACCAGCTCTGTGGAAGATTTTCCTGATTTTGCATATGTCTAGCACAGAGCAAATTGAGCTCCTGTGCACATGGGTTGGCTTTCTCCCAGGGAAGGGAGAGAGCAATTATGGGTGATTGCTGCAGAGCACACATGGAAAATCATGTCCTGAGCAGTGCAACTCATGTCCTGCATGGTCTCATCTATGGGCTGGGCAAAGTAGCCCAATTTCCACCAGACCACAGACATTGCTGTTATTATTAATGGCATTTTGATCTGTGCTTCCCCATCAGTCTATCAGCATTAAAGAAATGGTTTCTCATCATTATGGTGCCTCATGACATGAGGGATGATGCTGAAGTGACTGACATCACTTCTCCTTGCTCTGTGACATATGAGGTCATTTGCCTATCATATTCATTCTCTCAGAAAAAAACAAACAAACAAAAAAAACCCCAAACAAAACCAGCAGCTCCCATTCCAGCCCATTTTGGGACTCCTTCCTTACCCAGGTTGTATTCTGGGCATGAACTGGATAAACTCAATCAATGCAAAAAAGGCTCATTGATGTCAAATAGATGGTTCCTAGTCCCAGATGTGTCATGCTTAGTTAACAAATAACAGAGTGTCAAATAAAGCAATAAATCTTCTTACTTGCTGACTGCTGTGCAGGGCTGCCATGCAAAGACACTCACTTGCTCACTAATTCTATGTGATGAGTGAGGCTGGCTGCATCCCCATCATTTCTAGCAGTCAGCAGAGAGGTACAAACATATTGAGTTGGGACAAGTGCTGGATCAGTGTCCCTTTCTCAACACCTTGAGGCCATTGTTGGAAATCTGACAGTAATATGCCATGGAAACACTGTCAATTTTAAGCTCAATTTCAGTGATGCTGTTCATGGTGCAAGGTGGTGCCTAGAGCAAGAAAGAATAGTACAGATGGGCAGTGTGTTTGCTAAATCATTGCCATTCTTCTCACTTCTTAGCAAACATTCGCTGGGACAATGTGTCATTCTGTGGGCAGAACGTACTGACAGATAGAGCTCAGAGAGGAACTCCAGCATGGACCACACTGAGTCATCTGTGTTCTGATGAACCCTACTGAAAGAAAAATGGACTCAGCATTTGGGGCCAACAAATCTTTGAGGTCTCTGTTGAATTCCTTGATAAGAAAGCTGAGGGATCCTATAGAGATGGTAGGCAGAAGCCGTTGATTTACTCCAGACAAGAATCTGACAGAGAGCTCTCTGGGTACAGGCATGAGAATAAGGAGTCTTAAATACCTTAGGGACATTTCAGTGGGAAGGCAAAAGCAAAGAATCAAACCTCAATAGGTTGTTGCACAGGCTCTGAGTCTTAAAATATTGGGTATCACTGACACATGGTGATGCTCCCCAGCTGATAGTGACCTGCCTGGAGTCAGACTGCAGAAAACTTCTCTTATACAAACTCCAAGACCTGTTGTATTAGGGCTTTCATCTGAGAGACTTTAAAAAAGCCTTCTTACATCATCCAAGCACACTAGATGTCATAAGTGGAAGTTATTAAAAATTAGCCCTTAACCCTTTCTAGTGTAATATGTAGGGAGACATTCATGTAGGTAAGTCAGTATGAGAGATCATCAGGAAGCAACCCCCTTTTTGCAGGGTGCTTTGCCTATGTCCATGCCTGTGTGTGGAAGCTGGGCTATACTCTATGTCTTTCAGTGAAGGTTACCTGCCTTGCCCTATATTGCACTTTGCTTCTCTGTTTAGTTTTGGTAAACCGGGCTGCATGCTTGCCATCTCCTTTTTTTGTTCTCCATGCCTGGAGTCAATTTAACTTTTGGGTGTACTTGAGAAAAGAGGCAGTGTTATAGGCAGAGAAGAAACACCATTTTTAACTTTACCTGAGTTCATCAGCACTTAATGCCTCTGAGGACCCAGAATTACTACTGGTGTGAAGTGTCAGCACTTGAAAATGAACACTTTTGTTTATAGGAAATAACCGAGTTGCCCAGGACCATTCTTTGAGTGCACAAGGATTTTACTTTGAAATAGTTGCTACAGCCTCCATTCAGAAAACCACTTGGGTCCATGTTTCATTTCGTTTTAAAAATGGCTCCAACAGGATTTCAGTGCATGCACTCGTTGGAGCAGAAGAAGGAACCCCACTGCCAGGATGGGCTGGGAACAACTGCACCCTTTGGCCAGTACCAGTGGTAATGGAGAGCTTGGGCTACCTGTCAAGTCAGTTGTGGTGTGTCTGGTAGATTGTGGTTGATTTTCTGCTATTAATGATAGCAGCAGGAAAAGAGAGACAAGACCATGCTGCAATACTTAGGTTTGTCCCTTGGAAGTGTTTTCAACTTGGCTATCCGTCTGGGAAGTGGATTTGGATTCAGGGTTTTGTTCTTTCTGTTTTAGGACAGTTGTGCCTGGCAAATGTCTGCCATGTGTTCTGGACAAAGCAAAATTACTTTCTTTAACTGTCTTACCTCTGCCTTGATTTTTCTCTAACATTAATCTCACTATGTAAATAGGTCTTCAAGTCTCCATAGTGCTGTACGAGTACGAGTTCCACTTCATTTCCTATGAGGTGAACAAGAGTATTGTTGCTACTACAGACCCGACTCAAACACAAGGTACATAAGCATAGACTTTATTTTAGCTGTGTCACTAAGTTCGTTACTTCCAGAAAGTTAGGTGTATGCAGAACCAGGATCTCTGCCCATAAATGTGAAGGACATAGTGAAAGGGTACTGGGAGCACAGTCAGCAGGCAAAGCAGAAGAGAAACCTCAGCCTCTCTTTCCTGAGCCACATACCAAAACACTTTACCTCGTTTCTGAGATATTTTCTTTCCTCTCTATCACTTACAATGGACGATCTTATACTATTTCACCTTACTGAAAAAAAAGTGTATGTTTTGTAAGCTCTGTAGCAGATCTCTTCCTCCCCTAACTCAACTACACAGTCACTTTAAAGGAGGGAAAGGAGAAAAAAAAAAGAGGGAAAAATGAGGAAGTGCAGTAAAGGCTTTGATTTGTCTGTGGCATAAAACTGGATTATAATGTCATTTGCTAACTGACAGATCATTTAGTGTCCTGGAAGAGTCTGTTTTCACACCGCTGAAGCTTTCACAGGGGAATTCAGTGTGGGCTCTTTATTGTCAGAGCTATTTTTCACCCAATTTGTTTCCAAATGATGTCTAACCTGAGGTCTTCCCACTGAGAGGGCTTTAAGCAATGATTAATGAGAAGTGTTTTGCCAGACCCACCTGGGGAATGGCCCATCTGCGAACTCAGGTAAGATGGAGCTGCCTACAAGGCACTGGCTTGTGAATGGCAGGCAGCTTCCCATGGCTTGAGGCATAGCTCACAGCAAAGGCAAGGTGTTCAGTGTTTGCGTCTCAGTGATTCATAAAAGAACTGGAGATAAATGTCACTCACTTTATCATTAATGTCTAGTTTGAAGAAACAATCTCCCTCTCCGGGGACTGATCCCCTTTCTGTTCCATATTCAATTATATTATGCATTCAGCATATGTACAGCACCTACGTGGGGTACATTTGAAGCAGCCTAAGATCGCCAGCCACATTAAGTCTATTTAAAGGTGACAAGTTAAATTAGGCATGTTTTCACATGTCCACCTTGCTTTCAAATACTTTCTTGTTTGAGCTATGAGCTTTCATTCCCTCCTTCTAGTGGTGGCTCTGCGTGCAGCTACACATTCAACTCTACCTACATCAGCTACATGGTAAAATAAGTGGGAAAACTGATTTTTTAAGTCTGTATTCGTTTCAGCAATTGGACAATTTTGGTCTGCCACAAAATCCAATTATTTCTGACCTCCAAGATGGAGGTCTTTTCAGACCTGAGCCTTTTAGTTACATGTAGGGGGAACAACCTTATCTTTTACTTTCCTGAGAGACTTCTCTTGTGCATAATATTGCTAATAGTAAATATGAATTTCTCAGTAGCTGCCTAAAACGATCATTAAAATGCTCACATAAAAGTTAAGAAGCCCTGAAAATTTGGTTTCTCTCAGTATTTATGAGGCTGAAATCCAAGCATATTTCTTACAGAATAATTTCCCTACCCTGATTTATGTGGAAGCTCCAGGCTCAGTCATCATCTGGAAATACATTCCTATACAGTCTGTGTCATTTAAATGCAGCATCCTACTGTCCCGTCTGTCAAGACCAAAACATAATGGGTCCAACTGTCTATGAATAAAACAGATTGTTTGTAGAGAATATTTATTGCCGATAAAGAGCAAGAGTTTATATTGGCAAAAGCCGTCCTTCTTGTAAATAGCTAGAGGCTCCCGACATCCCCTGACTTTCAGCAGCGTTTATTCTGTTGAATGTGGATCCAAACATTTCTCACTCATGGCTTGGCAAGATGAGTTTGACAACGGTGTTCTAACCAACTGTTGTGCCACCAGCAGTGCATTTTGCCTGAAATTTCACCTGCAAAGCAGTCTCCCACTTTCTTGAACTACTTCTCCTGCCAGCAACATGTTTACCATGATTTAGATGTCTATTACATGCATGAATGACTTGTCTACTTAATTTCATCAAAAAAATGAACCCTCATAAGTGGCACAGATGCTGGTATGATGGTAATCAAATTAGTTTTTGGACAGGTTTATGGCCACTTGCTGTCAGTTAAGCTCTCTTTGGCTATCTTCACTCCTAATACAGTTTTGATGGTGATTAATGGCTCCATTAATACAGTGTTTGTGCTGTGATAGACACCACATTATGGTCTTGTTTGCTGACCACAGCTGATCATGTATTTTTGTAAGCTCAGTTTTGAAGAAAATATTAGTCATATTTAATACGTCACCATTACATATTGTCATGTAGAGGTCACATAGAGAGACCTTGCTCTTATACTCTCCTCATCATGGATGATCTTCTGCACTACTAAAAGAGGCAGAAGCCCCATGAAGAATGTGCTTGGATTAAATGTTCATCCAGTTTCCTCATGCTGGGAACATGCCAAGGACCTTGCTACAATGATTTTTCTTGGCTACAGTGCCATGGTACTCATCTTCCTTTTCTCTCCCGCATCTTTCCAACTTGATTTCTTTGTCTTGAGATCCCGGAAAGAGGGCTGGGGTTTTTTTTCATTTTGTTTTTTTTTTTATTTATTTTC
>NW_009718853.1:0-34982 GCF_000703405.1 Apaloderma vittatum | reverse complement strand
CAAGCCCTTTCCCTACTCAGTTTAACAGTCTCACTGTCCACAATCAACAAGTGAGTCTAGTCACCATTTTTAACTCATTTTCATCCATTGCCATTATGTTACTAACTTTATGGAAACAGGGTAGAAACCGGTTTTTATTTTGGAGTATATAATATAATAAGTTGTTGGTCACATTAGGAAGGAAAACCGTGGGATGTACACAGTGCCACTGAATTTCCCACAATGCATGCTGGGAGTCAGTGCAAGAGCAATGACTGGATGAACATCTGATATTAAAATAATTGTAGCTATTTTTTAAGTGTTATTGCAAAGCAAACTTCATTTGGGAACAATGCTGTAGAGCCTGGCATTCTGCTATCCACCGTCACCTCCCTGCATACCCACAGAAGCACACATGTATATTCTCTAACTATTTACCTGTAAATGAAATAATGCAGGGCCCTGAAACAACTTCCTTCCTATTACTGAGGAATAGGAAGCAAATGATGACTCTAGAAAGAGACAAATGGACATACTAGAAATATTGCATTGATTTTTTAAAGTAGTTGAAGAAATATGGAGGTTTTGTTTTGTTTTCCTCCAGTAATTAAGCCTTGCTTCTTTCTAGCCATATTTGGTTTTTATGTTCATCTGTGCACTTGCCTAAACCCCACCCACTTGCTCCTCTGCAAATATTTATTATGCAAATGGTTTGTTTTGAATTGGGTGATCTGAGCAGATGCCCATTTCTGTATAACTGTTCTTTAGGAGAATTGCATACTAGCTGGATAACGTATTATTGAACTAGTTAAATAGTTACGATTGGTGTTGAATTGCTGTAAATGCTCCTTGTAGAGTTCTGTTTTCCAGTGATGATGTTTAGACTTTTTTTGCCTACCATTTTCTCTAACTATATCCCCCTGTCAGGCAAGTGATTGTGATTTTCCAGCTCTTTTTCTGGAAGCAATGTCAACACCCTCCCCCTGCCCCCTTCTTTAAATTCAATAAATTTTCTGTAATATCTGTTCACATATGCAATCAGGGTCCCATTGGCCACTGAAATTGTTTAGAAGTTTTATTGACTTTATCTTCTGATAACGAAAATCTTTATTTATTTTTAACTGTTACTAAACTTCAAATTCTGAATCCTGTCTGGCCCACGTTAAAATGTGCTTCATTTCCTGATCTCTTTCTGGACTTCTGATGAGTCCTGGAGATAAAAAAACCATGGGCCAGTTTGAGAACTCCTGTGCCTGGAAGAGGCAGAATCAAGAGCTGTGAGGGGACAGCTTCCACAGTGCAGCCACCTTGGTGGAGCATGACAAAGGCTCCACATAGGACAGTCAAGAAGGGAGAAACACTGAAGTCATGTAGAGATGACTCATTTCATCTGTTCATCTTAAAGGTAACCCAAGGGATTATTGAATGAGGGCAGCTCATTTGCACACACACACAGATCAACATGTACTCAAACATACATACACCTGCATAGAAGTGCACTTGCTTCTGCACATACATATTTACGTATAAACATATACAGTTTCCACTAAACAACTACTTCAAGAGCTTCTTTGGCCATTCTTCCACCTAATGCCCACTTCCCTTACTCAAGATGCTTTTGCTAAGAGAGTCACATACTTCCTTATTTTTTTCTAAACACTACATAAAATCGTACCTCCAGAAAATATCTTCTGGTTTGTCTCACACAGCACTGCTACAAAATCAGGTGAAATAACCAGAAGTCAAAGTTGCTTCACAGGCCAACCTTCATCATCCTGCTACGTTGGTGACTCTCCCCATGCAGCACCTGCCGTGCTTACAGTTTACAGACCCATTGTGAGACCTTGGCATTACTTCTTAACTTGTTCATTAGAAAGCCAGAGTACTCTTGTTCTTCCTCACTGCAATGACATTTGCTTCCCACTTTCCTTCCCTAGATATTGTCAGCAGGTTGTATAATCACTTATTTTGCACAAGAACAGAAATCTTTCGGTCTACTGGATTCTCCTCTATGAAAATCAGTGTTTTTTCAATGAAATATATATATTGCTATATTGCTCGATAGCTAAATCTAAACAGGCCATATGTGAATGAATATAATGGGGAAAAAGCTTTTGTGACATTTATATTAAGTTATTGAATACAACAAACAGCTAACCATTTCTGAATAATTCCCTTTGGGCCACATCCTGAGTATAACAAGTAATGAAAATACCTATAGTTCAGAATTCACAGCTTCTGTGTGGCTATGTAAGTTAGCTTAACTTGTTTTACTTGAACAGGGTATTTCTTGGTCACTATATCTGCTTCTTCTCCCAGCTTTTCACTGGAGAAATTCTGTTACCCACACACACATACAATGCAGGCATGGATAGACATAGACGTTTACACATACATTTACATAATTCTACACATAAACTCTTTCATTAAAAATCAGTAAACTCATATTTGCTGATGACTTTTGTGGCCAGGTGACTGGCTGATGGGATGCAATATTCCAATAAAATCTGATATTTAAGAACTTTTTGATACTTAAAATGTAGGTAAAACAACATATAGGTGTACCCGTGTTTATGAGTAGACATACACATATCTAGAGGAATAAAAAACTAATTGCTTCTTTCCATACAGTGATATAATATGAAAATGGAAGAATCTGTGACTGCTATCATAGAATCATAGAATCACTCAGGTTGGAAAAGGTCATCGAGTCCAATTATTAACTTAGCAGTACCAGGTCCACCCCTAAACCATGTCAGTAAAAGCCACACCTACACGTTTTTTAAATATCTCCAGGGAAGGTGACTCAACCAGTTTGCTGGGAAGCCTGTTCAATGCTTGACAACCCTTTCGGTGAAGAAACCTTAGATGTCCAAGGTGACAGCATACAGAATCCCTGACACTGATCTATTCACCAAAAGTCAGTGAGATCACAGAATCACAGAATGTTAGGGGCTGGAAGGGACCCTGAACAGATCATCTAGTCCAGCCCTCCCACCAGAGCAGGATCACCTACAGTAGGTCACACAGGAACACGTCCACACGGGGTTTGAATGTCTCCAGAGAAGGAGACTCCACAACCTCCCTGGGCAGCCTGTTCCAGTGCTCTGTCACCCACACAGTGAAAAAGTTTTTCTTAATATACGAAGTAATTGAGAAAGTGCCTTATGTCTCCACAGCTTTCTGTTTTACACATGCAGATAGACATACATATATACACACAAGATAACTTTGAGGAAAGGGTTATTTTAGAGTAATGGCATGAGTGAAAAAACAGTCAACAAATCATATCAGACCAGAACCAACTGTGGGTGTTTTGAGTCCATGCTGGTGGGCTCATTATGTATGGTCATGATGGAGCCTGGCATTGCTGATGGTGAGTACCAGTCATCCCCTTGCTGGCTTTACTGGTGAGCTCGGCCAGCCTGCTACTGGTGCTGGAGATGCTCCATCTGAACCCAGCCTGGCATCTCCACTCGATGCAGTATTCACATTTGTGGTTTCACTGTGACAGAATCCCAGATTTGTGCAACTGAAGAAGAAACATCAGATGGTTTTGTTTGACCCCTTCTCCCAGACCCTCATGATTCATCCAGTTATTCTTGTACTCAACCAAGTAAATTACTGTGTCTGAGCTGAGCGCAGCTCATGTTTGGCTATAGCTTGGTCATTATCCAATGACATGGAACATCACTTAAAATTTAAGATACTAAAATCCTCTTGTTTAGGGTACAGATCCAGCAATACATGGGGAAATGGGCAACACTAGCACTGGTAGCTTGCAGTTCAAAATCAGGCATCTCTGAGTATGTACAGGAGTCAACAACTCCATGTAGGAAAAAACTCACAAGCTCTTTGAAGTGTGTTTTTTGATAGTGAAGGAAAGGAGTATAAGTGAGCATGCTGTGAACATGTCAACTAAGATCATTTAAAGATCGCTCAATTTTTCCCACTAAAACAGCTTTTTAATGGAAAACAATTGATTGTAATTAAACAGAATTCTTTATGAAAAGTATTTTATTTCCCTAGAATATGTCAGTTTTTTATTAAAACCCTTTACATGAACACAGACTAATCTTTTTCATCCAAAATATTTGGTTTCCCATAAAAAAACTAATAGAAAACAATTCTATCATATTCACTGAATTATTTATACTAAGTAATTTTATTAACATTGGTCTTTTCTCCACCTTGAACTACAGGAACTACATGGAGTTCATTTAAAAGGAGAATAATTCAGTAATCCCTTCAGCATCCCTGTGCATTTGCCATTGTCCTGCCACACCATTTGATCACTGTTTTGTAGAATGCAAGAGATAGAAAATATGGTAACACAATCCCCTTTTCCCTTCCTTTTCACATCTCAACTCCGGTGTTTGCCAGAGATTGTTCCAGTGTCTTGATATCATGTTAGCTCCTGAGCTGCGTTACTTTGTTGTGCTGTTTTCTTAGTTGCACTCATCTTCATCTCATCATTGAAGTCTGTAGCCCACCAGGTCAGTGTGAGATCAATAGGCTTCACAAAATGTGACTCACAAGATTTCACATGTTATAATGGGGACACATTTGATCTGTTTGCTGCACTCTGCTGCCATCTGATCCAGAGGAAGGTGAAGCTTCACTCCTGACCTCAGTGCAGGATGGAAATAGCAACCCTAGGATGGGGCACCAACTTCAACTTTTGCTCAGGAACAAGACAGAACTAGTCCATTGCTATGAATATTATGAAAAAAAATAGGTCTGCAGCTCCTCGCTTCATTTCTGCACATTTACAGGCAGTGGCAGGTTGTGATTCTGCTCTGTGATGTGAACCAGGTTTTCTTGTTCTGTCAGGGGGATAAAATCATTATTGTAAGTCTTCAGAAGTCACAAATAGCCTTGGAAGAGTTAATGCACTGTCATATCTACTTGGGGAGGGTGACGATGTTGTGTGAGGCCATTTCAAACCATTTTTCCAGATCGTGTCGAAGTAAAACCATTTTCTGTGATGAGCCACTTTGTAAATGGATGGTGGGGCTGGGGGGAGGATGTAGAGAGGGGAATCAAATTACATTTGGAAACAAAAGCTTTAACTTCTGGCACCTAGACAATCAGTTTTTGCTTCTTCTGTGTTGGTCCTCGTGGTTTCATCTGTAATATGTATGGTGATTGTTTGCAGCCTGGCAACAGTGTGAGGTTGCATGGGGGAGGGAAAACTCTAGCCCTTGTTAGCTGGGATCCAAACTTCAAAGGCTTTGGGGACATTGAGCAGACAGGTTTCAGCCGCGTTAAGGCAGACATGTGAACAAAAGGGCTCCTTCCATTGCTGTGGAGCAGGGGTGACTTTTTGGCCCATTTTTGTTGTCGTTTTAATTTTGTCAGGGGCAGGGGGAGGAAAGCTCCTGGCACTGAGGACGATGATTTCTGCCCATGACTGCGTGCCCTTCTCCTTTCCACGTCAGAAGCAGATATGGGCATTTATGGCCCCATAAATCACGGGCTAAGCCATACATGAGCAGCTGGTACATGTGCTAATAACTATAATTATTAATCATGTCAATTTCACACCCTTCAAATTTCCGTGTGGGGCTTTCTGCCGGAGAGGCAGCCCCGGCGCCTCGAGCTTCTTATGGTATGAAAATATGATGAGCTGATGGTCTTTGATGATTGTCCTATGACAGTATTGATCTCCCTACAATTGGGTTTGTGGGGTATCGCTACCCAACAAAAGTGGCTCTCCTAGTATATATCATTGTCACACATGCCCCATTGTTATGGAGGGGAGTGAATTACTTTCAGTATTCGTCCCAGTCTTTAGCTACTAGGTCACCATTATTCTAGCCTTATGTCAGTGTGTGGACATTTACTTTGATGTTTTCTTTTGTATCTTTCTTAGGGTGAAAGCATTTGGCTATATAGAGCTGCTAAAAAAAAAAAAAAAGTCAGCACTTCAGGTTGGGTGCCTAGTGGCAGCCAGGGAAATATTCCTCCTCACGGGCACAGGCACCCAACCTCCCTGGTCCCTCAGTGCTGACTGCCCTCACCCCTGAGGACTTCACCCAGCAGCAGCCAGAGCACCACATCCAACCCCAGCTTGGGCCCCCGATGGTGACTCTTCAGACACTGAGGAAGAAAGAAAGTGAAGCAATCTCCCCTCAGCTTCACCACGATGGCATACTCTTTCCACCGCAGGACCTTTTCCTTCCTAGTGTTTGTTGTTTAGCAAAAGCACAGCCAGTGAGACACAGCAATGCAGCAGAAACAGCTTTATAGGTGACATAGCTGAAGGACTGAAAATAGCAGTAACAACCATAACCTCCCTTACAGCAAAATAACCCTTTCGAGGCCAGTGGGAGCACCTCTCAGGCTAATCTGCATGTTAACGTGACACCGTGGTGGCCAATCATCTCCCACTGGCCTGAACAAGGGCATGGGACTCTCCCCACTTGTTCCAAAATCTGCATGGCCCCCATTGGGCAGCTTCTAAATTGCTCCTGCTGTCTTTACAGCTGCTCTGTTCCAGTGACCCCCGGAAGGGCCCGGGGATTGTCAGGAGAAATTTCTATTAATCAGCCCCAAACAGGCTGTTACAATTTCACACTTTTTCTCCCATCATTTCACACATTTAATGAATTTCGGGGTCTGCTACATTCAAAACAGTTACACTCATGGCTACAAAAAAATTAATTAATAATAATGTACAAAAATAAAATACCAAGGAAAACAAACAACTCCTCAGCTGACAGCAACAGGACAAGGAGCACCCCTTCCAAAGTGTTACCAAAACAGACCTGGAGAGGGGCTGAAGGGAAATGTGGTGCAATCCAGGCAGCAGAATTCTTTCTCCTCTGGGCCTGATTCCATGCTGTCTTTTTCAAGAGGAATTTAGCATTTCACATCCCTGTGAACTAAATAGGCCACAAGTCAGGTAAGGACAAAACAAATCCATAAACTTTTTTGCTTCAGGGCTGATGCCCACTTACAATTACTCAGGATTAAAAGGCAGCCCTCTCTGTCAAAGGGCTGCATCATCTCATAGCTGGTTACTGTAAGGTCATTTACTCTTTTCCCTGGGGGCATAAACGTATCATGGTTGCTGCTGGTCGGGGTGCCAAAGACTGGATGTCAAGCCTCGCCTCCTAGTCCATTGCTTTCACTCTGTTCAGTGGGGCAGGAGTCTGCTGCAGACTCCAGAAACTTTTGACTGTTAGTGAAAGCCTCTTCTCATTCCTGAGCCGACTAAGCCAATCCAGATTTCAGAAAAGCAAGAGTCCAATTTGCTTTCTGATGCCCTTTTATTTGTGCACAGTGGAGTCAAACTACTGGAAAAGGAGCACAGGAAGGGACTTGGTGCAAACAGCACCCACTGGACTCACTCACAAATTGTGTGCCAGGCAACGAGCTGCCGCTGTTCTCAAGTGCGTTTGCTGAGGAGAGAGGTGTTGGCTGGGAAAGAGGAAAGCAGTGTGATGACATGGCAGGCTTTCACAGGCATGTGTAATTTGCACTTGTTGTGTGTGAAGTTACAGATGTATTTTTACCCTGAGGCTGAGGTTACAGATGTAAAAAACAGATGTGTTTTTACCCTGAGGCTTTGAAATCCTTATGTTTTGCCTCAGATGTACTACACAGGCCAGTGCCCTCCATCTCCAATCTCCAAATCTATGTAAAAATTTACCTTTACAAAAGAAGCAGATCTTGATCCCAGCCAGTATCGAGTACCTTAGACTCTACTTAGTACTTCCAAATTTCTGCAGGAATGCTATGAGTTAGAAATGGACAGATGATGGTTCTCCATTATGGAAATACTTGTTTTTTTCAGATTTCTTATATTTCTAGCAGGGCACCACTTCTGATTCTTGCTTGGAAAAAGTGTGCGTCCCTCTCAAGCATCCAGCCCTTCACTGAACAGTGTGCTCTCAGGAAGTGTCTTGATGAAGAAACTTTCAAGGTCACTGTAACACCTTCATAACAAGGCTGTCACGTGCTAGATGTGTGTTTTCCAGTATTAATCCTGATCTTTTTTGTTTCAGCTGAATGATTTTCCATCTCCTAATTCTTGGCATATTTGCCTGACAGGCTCTGTAAAGAGTCTTCTCAAATGCAGCAGATTCATCTACAGGCCCAATACATTGCTTTACAAAGAGAAAGCTTCTCTTGGTCAGCCATCTATTGTCATTCCTTCATGCCTCTACACAGGTACCATTTATTTTTCGTCTCTGCATGATGGATGTCTAAATTGGATGTGGCTGCATCTAAACTTGTAACTACAGTCAAAATGTGGGTTCAGGAACCTTCCCATAGTGACCCGCACCAGTTCGTCATTAGTACCTGCTTCAGAAAAGCTCTCTTTGAGTCAGGCAGTGCTTTCCTAGAAAATGCCTCCATTTGGAGGACAGTATGAAATGGGGATTGTCCCTGGAGGATGCTATGGACTAAGTCGTTCAGGTCTGGGAAGAAGAGAGTTTAGTCATATGGACATGAACCTTATTGTGCCACTTAGCCTTGGAGACGAAAAACGCAGTGATGGTCCATTTCATTTAGTATAGAAGTCACCCGCAGCCCTCATATGAGCATATTCTATGTCTGCTGCATGTAAATAACCTAGAGCTCAGTTTCAACCTGGGTGGTCATAGAAATCACCCAGATGTTCAATCTCTCAGATAAATTATTCCACCTAGAATTTACCGGATTAGTCTTGTTTCCTCTCGTCTAGCCTACCTTCTTATTGCAGATGGTTGGCAATACCGATACCACCCTCTGATGGCAATTTCCCCCCTCCCCAAGATATATCAAACCAGATAGAACAAGGGGCCCTCTGAAAATTGCCTGGCAGACAAAAACCAAATGAGGCAGCGATGGTGAGCTGAGAGCACAACCCAAATATCTGCACAGCTCACATTAGTTAAGATCATCATGTCCCCTTCAATGAACATCCTGTGCAGCTTGACAGACACCCTCTCCTACGCCACGTCCACATTTCTTAAATTTCTCTTGCAGGCCACATGGTGGAGGCCTTTGCTCTGTGTCTTTTTTTGTGTTTCACCATCACATTCAACCCCAGACCCCTATTCCTGCCCTCCCCATGCACTCATTTTTAGAATTTTCCGAAAATATCTTTGTGCTTGCTGATTACTAGTTGTGCCACAAGTGACTCTAAAAGGATGCTCATCACCCTTGACTAAATTACTTTTGAAATGTGGCATTGAGGGATGGAAGAGGCTAACTAGGTTTACAATAGCCTAAAGTTAAGATACTCATTCTAATCCCTATCCATTTAGACAGTGGAGAAAGCTAGAGCTCTCTGGAGGATGAGATAATGGCTCTCAGAGTGCCTAAAATTATACTTAGTACATTTGGGCACTTTTGAACATCAAGCTACAGTGAATCCCCATTTACTGAACATAACTTTGTTGCCAATGTATATAGCAAAAATGCTCCATAGTTTAATCTAGTAGTTGGTTTCTTGAATAGAAAAGGGATGACAGTATTCCTGAAATGTATGAAAGCTTTGACTAAGTGCTCTTTTGCCTGCTGTCCCCTTCATGCTTCCACCACCTGGGATTTCCGATGCTGGTGTCTCTGGATATTCAACAAAGTGGGGATTTGGACTTCTCTGTGACTACTGCATCAGCAGTGGTGGTCTGCCTGGTGCTCTTTCCCAGCACTTTCTCTTCCAGGCTGGGTGATTAAAACAGAGTCATCTGCTGTACTTCTGCCAAGGCTTCTTGGTGCCACTCTACGGAGGAGTGACAGTGTTTAATATGTGATGCAGATTGAACTACATTTTTGTATCAGAAATGTTTTTTTCTGGAGATTTTTTTGTCATTTTTTTTTAAAGAAGACAAACACCCTTATCTGAAAATTGACAGTATTATATACTGCTTTGGTCTATGTATGAGAAGGAAGCTTCTGAGTTGCAACTACTTAGTTTGAGGACTTTCAGTTCTTGTCTCTCAGGCCTTTCCTATTCCCACACTGCTTGTTTACCTTCTGTCTCTCTCTCTCCTCCATCCTCCTCATTTTTTCTAATACATGTGGTGATATGAGGAGAAAAAATAAAAGGAGCAAAAGATGGAAAAGATAGGGAGAAAAATAAAGCCAAGATTTTGAAGCACAGTCTTTGTCAGGCTTCTGCTCTACGTTTTTAAGAAGATGAAATCTTCCGACCTTCAGAAACCCACCTGCCTCTTTCATTACGTTTTGGGAGGTGGATCAAGGTGCTTGTGCCTGAGCAGGGTCACTCATTGCCACCCTACATCTCCTCAGTGACTGTTCTGGCTCCTCGCTAGAACTCATCTGTGCCTTAGCAGTGACAGTCACAGTAGCAGTGCTGCTCTCCTCTCACTTCTGCCCTCCTAAATTTACTTTCACCGTACAAATAAGCAGAGAGGGGAATCACATAGCAATCACTCCCTGCTCTTGGAGGGTTTCCACCCTCCCCAAAATGAACCGAGTCAGTTCCACTTGCCTGGGAACATGGTTTGAGAAATGCTTGCGAGGGAGCTGAAGCTCACAAACTGGGAGTGTCATTTTTATTTGCTCACTGCTTCCATGGGGTAGGAAACAAAAAAACACTGGGAGAAGAAGCAGGGAGGGGTGAATGGGTTTCCCGGAGGCTGGCTGGCCCCAGGGTGCACTAGGTGTATAAAATGCCATTCAAGCGATTCAGGCCAAGAGGGTGCAGCGGACGGGCAAGGCTGCTCCCTTTGAAGATGCTTCTGTCGGGCTGGAAATACGGGAGAAAAGCACAGCTTCTTTCAGCTGTCCCCTTTTGTGTGCTTTCCCATACGAAACTATGTTGCCACCGCTGCTCTGCACTTTGTTATTATGACAGGAAAAAATGAATTTCTAATGAGGTATCTGTGCCAGCTGCAAGCACCTTGTGGATCTCCGTGGCCCAGGAGCTTTGTCAGCCGCTCCTTGCTAAATGCTAACCAGCCTGCGGGAGGATGAGAATGTCAAAGCACGGCCCCTGTGAAAAACCCTTTTCTGTACAAATCCAAACAAACGGAAACATCCCAGTTCCCCTAATAAGCTATGCTGCAACATGTCCTCATTTCACAGTGATCGACTCCAGGGACAGAAAGAGCTCGGGGAGGCTTTCACAGTGTGCAAGGAGCTCTGATTTTTAAAGGCAAGGAATAGTACATTTAAAATTGATTAATATCCTCTGATTCCCAGAAGGCTTTTCATATGCAACACAGGAAATGTTTTGCTCAGCCCCTAAAATGCAGCTGCATCTGCCAAGGCCCGCATCAGCTCTCAGGAAAGCCACGGTAACACAACCGCTTTGGAGAAGTCGTGGAGAGAGAGTACCACATCCACCATCTGCTTCAAGCTGCTGGGCAGGCTGAAGGAGCTCGAGGCTGTTCCCAAAGAGGATTTCAGCAGCTGGTTCAGAGACTGAAGTTGTAAAAGTTGTTGAGATGTTAGCACAGATTTTGCCAAGCAGCACAGAATTGTTCTTGCTCTTCTGTGGCTTGGCCCACACAAATGGCTCTCCCATCACTGCTCTTCAGTCTGTTTTTGCCAGCACAGGGCCACTGAGGTCGGCACTGTCCTCTCCAACTGAGCTGCCTGCTAAGGGGCTGGTGGGGAAATACTGCACACTGGTTTTGAGAGGATCTTTCTACCCCCATGCCTACTAGTCAGGCACCTCCAGTTAGTGAGGTAGTCAGTGATTCACTCCAAGGAGGGGGAACTGGGAGTTTTAAGGGAGATCTCGGGATTAGTTTCAGCCAGGTCTTCATAAGAAACCTCTGTTTTTCCCTTCTCCCAGCAACTTAAAGAAACACAGAAATTCTGCTGAAACACAGCTTTGTTGAAAAAACAACTTTCTCTCTTTCCCCAGGCAAAGGCACTGTATTTTTGCATGGATTAATCAGAAATAACCTTCTGCATTTCCACAGTGAGTATCCTTACCTCCTTAAGGCTTCTATATGCTGGAAATGCTGAACTGGAAGTGTAACTTCCCTAAGTCATTGAATGGTCTTCAATATCTCCACTGTCTTAAAGAAGCCTTAAGAATCTTACCAGCTTTGATATTGACCACTCATATTCTCCTGCACATGTTGATGGACAGAAATAAATGACCAAGTGAGTGACTGACTGGGGGTAATGCCTCTGCAGGTGGTGGTGACATTGATGGAGGATGATGGATGGGGGTGACAGGACTCCACCCCACCCACTTGTCCATGTGCATGACAGAAGGTCCTGCAAGCCAGCCCCCACTCTCTGAACAATGCCTCCAAGTAGGTATCTGGAAGTGTAAAAACAATGGGTTTGGCTCCAGCCGTGATTGTGCTACAAGTTTGGGGCCATTTAATGAGTTGCTAATGTGAAAATAATTTTCTTTTCTGACTTCAGAATGGAAGGAGTAAAGACAGATGGCCCCAAATGCAGGGAAATGCAGCCACAGAATTGGTAATGGCTCTTCCAAGGCTTGAAAGGCAGATCATCAGGAAAAGTGGACATTCCTGCCACTGTCAGGAGCTGACAGAAACCCTCTGACTTTTTCCATTCCCACCTTTCTGGTTGGGGATTTGCTCACAATGTTCACCAGACATCATTAGGCTGATGATTGCTATTGCAAAGGCTAAGCTGCTGTTTCAAGTTGAAATGCATCATGTAGAGGGGAGGGGAAGACCTTCCTGGCATATGCCAGAGAATGGCAATTGATTGTTAATCCAGATACAGGGGGAAGTATTTGGTGATTGATTACTTGATCTCAAGTGTTGAAAGAAAAAACTACAACTCTTGAGGGACCACAGGAATAGCATTAATGACTACAAGGAGTGCCTATCTCTTGCATGTTTCAGGGGATTTTTTTTGTTGTTGTTCCAGATGCAGATTGCAGTTAAGAAAAGACTTTTGGAATTTAAATGGGAACTGTCAGTTCTGTCTCTACCAATTCAGCTTTTCTAAGTTCTCTTTCAAACAAAATTGATAAAATATTTCCCAGGAAAAATGTCATCTTTTTATAAATAAATGACACCAAAACCTTGATGCAGGCAACAAAACTGAAGTTAGCTTAGTGTTAAGGATCACAGTAAAAAGTAAACACATTATTGGGGAACAGTGGGCTGTGTGTCTAAATCCATTTGGTCCTAATGACTGTGATAACAAATCTGGTAACATCTGACTTCTGTGAGATGCCAGATCCTTGTCAGTTATGAATTACTAAAGCTGACTGACCAATAATTTTTACTAGAGCTGCATGACCAATAACTTGTATCAACAGTGCCCCTTTCAGGAGGGCAGCTCTGTTTGGGCTGCCATTCCCTCTAAAACAATGGCTGGTTCTCAAAAGTAATGAATGGTTTCCAGTGCCCAATTTGACCTGTCCTCCTTAGTAAGCAAAATGTGAAAGTCTTCATTTTCAGAGAGCAAATGCTCAATATTTTCTGAAACCCAGGTGTGAAGGTGAAAAGGGAGGTGTCCAGAACAGCTGAAGGTCTGGCAAAGCCTGCCAATGCCAAGGACGATTAAATAAACAAAGAAAGAAGCCTGAAATCCCACTTGGAAGTCCAGGGGAGTTAACAGTCTTCATATATTCTTGAAATCTGCTCTATAAATTCTGAGTTTTACCCTTTCATTTTTGCTTGTAGAAGCTCCCAGGCAAGAGGTGACCGGTCCTTTCTGTGAGGATGGGACATTGGTGGCTCCACTCCCCTCAGCTACATAGGAACCCACTTCAACCTAAAAAAGCTGTAGTCATACTGACCCTGGTCACACAAATACGTTGAAGTCTATTGAACTACCTGGTATATTTAAAAATATGTAAGATTGCTCTTATCATTTCGTGATACAGTTAGCTGTGCCCGCAGCACTGCGTTGCAGAATTAAGACTTTCGTCCTTGAGCTCTTTTCTAAACAAGTACATAACTCTTGCTTGCTAATTATGAAAAGAGACCCTGACCAGCTGAGTACAGCTCAGGTTGGGAGTTTGTCCATGAGAATGAACAGATAAGATGCTTCTCCTACACAAGATGTGCATGAGAGTGAACGGGAGGGTATGATCAAAACAGACCTGGGAAAATCTGTTCTCCCTGCGTGATAAGAGAGTGATTGAAGGAGTACATGCGCTAATAACAGCCCTGGCTGCATAGTCTGGTCTCTTGTTTGTAACCCACAAATAGTGCTTCTTGCTAAGAAATACAAATATGTGTGTCTGCCTGCAATAAAGCAAATTCTGTTTTCCACCATCTCGGAGTTCGTGCATGCTTCTCCACATCATTCCATAATTATTATATAATTTACGAGTATGTAAGTTATGATTATAGGCTTTCATCATGAGAGCACCTTTTTTCTCAGCCAAGGAGGACACGGTTAAGCAGAGACAGGACTGCCTGAACCTCTGCTTTTGGACACAGCGGTCAGGACCTGTGAGATATTTTGGCTGAAAAGAAGATTGCTATTTGCTCAATATCCTAGAAGGCCATCCACATTTTATCCCCCTCTGCAGAGAGGGGTCTTTGCCCATGGAAAAGCCTGGGAAGTCCTATGCTGGGGTACGGACAAATCATGTAGGAGAGACAGCTCTCCTCTGTTGGACTGAAACCCCCAGTTTCAGGGGAGGGGAAAAGGAAAGGAGAAAGGGCAGAGCTGGTTTGTAGTGCTGGAGGCAGGAGAGGAGGAGCTCCACACTCTGTGCTCGGTGCTGGCAGTGATGGGGCCCATGTGGCAGACATGGGGCTCCCTTAAACCGCAGCAAACAAGGCTTGCACATATATTTGACCCTATTTTACACAGCAGTTATATCTAACTCTCTGACTGTCTTCCATGCCATGACCACTTTAGGCAAGATCCGCGACCCTTTTTGTCCATCCACCAGGCTGACTACCTAAGCAGGCTCGATCCCCTGCACAAAACCTAAGCCACACCCCCTTGGTCCCTCTAAGCCACAGCATGGCACAACACACAGCAGCTGACAGCAGTGCTGGTGGCAGCACTCCTAGCAGAGGCTTAGCTGCAAATCTCTGTCTTGTCAAGCAAGCTTAGTACAAATAATTAGAGAGGCGTAAACTAATCCTGTAAGGCTAGATCATGACCTGGTCTGGGAGCACAACACATAAGAGCAGAAGAATCTGCTTTCCTCCCGGTCTGGATTTGCATCTCCCAGGACTTTGGGGATTAGTTTAGGGCTTTCTTCACAAAGCCCCTGTGGAAAATGTTCCCACCCTGTTCTTTCCTGCTCACTGTATTGGCAAAATCTTTGCAGCTGTAGAAGACTGGGAGGTCATATTCAGCACTTTGCAAAGAAGAGTCCCTATTAAAGACCTCTGTGGAAACAAACACTAACAATTTGGTCTCTTGCATAACTAATTTTCTCTTACTTGTTCATAGGAATATCTCTTTAACGAACCAACATGCAGTGAATCTAAGGCATATAAGTCATGGAAATGCTTCTCATGAATGCACATATTTCTTGAGCTGAGGAAAGAGGTTGTAGCATCACCAATTAGATATGTGGCATAGGCACTGACCAGCAGCCCCCTGTCCTATTAATAGATGAGAGAGTGATGCTCCTGCTCCCGGGGAGCGTGCTTGGCGGAGCTGGTCTCCAGAGAGCCAACGTCTACAAAGCGCTAACATCTGGTGCCCATTATTTCACCAGCTCTGTTGTGATTAGTCCATATGATAAGTCTGGCCAATTGCTACTGGTAAGGGATTGCTCCACTCCCTCCACCATCCTCCTTGAGCTGTCACTTCTGGTCTGTGGCCTCTGCTAATTTGCCACTGCAATTTCCAATATTTGCTCAAATCCCATAAGGAAATCTCCCTGCCTTTCAGACAGAAGGGTAGCAGCGATAATAAAAAGGGAAGGTTTATCAATTAACTCAAACCGCTCTATTTAAGCAGGCTCAAACCCCCTCTTATTTCAATTATGTGAGGCTCATGAAATGCTCTGGAAAAACTTTTGCTCAGGCAAGCGTTTCATGAAGGACCTGGTGGGATTTACCCAGGCTTTGAAAAGTTGGAGAAGAGGTTAGAAAAAGAAATCCTCCTGCTTTCCAAAGTTTTTTTCAGCCATAGCAATAGCTGGATTGTGTCCACCTGACGCAAGGCTGCTCCTCATATGTATGGGAAACTGGTTTGGGACCTCCAGATAGAAGCTTCCCTACAATTCTTCTATTTCTTTCTCTTTTGTTTCTCTGCTAGTTCATTCCTTCATTCTCTCATTGCTCCTTTCCTTCTTTCTTTCTTTTTTCTCCAAATGCTGTCACACTCAAACACTTGTACTACTGCAGAAAATTTTCATTACTCTCATTTCACATCAGTGGAGGTAGGCTGAGTAAGTTGCTAGGGACCAGAATAGGAATTACTGTTTTACACAGACTTCTGCCTAAATACATGAAGCCATCTGATAAATTAATTGGATGTCTTTACATATTGTGAAGGTTCCTTGAGAAGATAGGAAAGAAAAAAAGTAGCACAAACAGGCCAAAGTAATCCATAACTGTACAAAGACCAAATTTTAGGTTTTGTAACTGGTATGAAGTAATGTATTGTGTTGGCCCGGCCAGATTTTGGCAGCGGGGGGGAGCTTCAGGGTGGCTTCTGCAAGAAGCTTCTAGAAGCTTCCTGAGTTTGATAGAGCCAATGCCAGCTGGCTCCAAAGAGGGACACCCACCCCCCCCCCCCCCCAAAAGCCGCCCCCGCCACTGGCCAAGGCTGAGCCTATCAGTAAAGTGATAGAAGAGGACTGTCTCTGTGAAAACATATTTAAGAACTGGGAAAAAGAACTGCGCAACAATAGCCAGCATAGTGATGGAGAAGGGAGAATACGTGACTACACCAAGGTCAGTAAAGAAAGAGGGAGGGGAGGATGTGCTCCAGGCGCTGGAGCAGAGAGTCCCCTGGGTCGTGGTGAAGACCATGGTGAAGCAGATTGTCCCCCTGAAGCCCATGGGTGGGGTGTAGATGTCCACCGTGGGGCAGAGGACCCCACGCTGTGTGGGTGGATGCCTAAAGGGGGCTGTAGCCCATGGGAAGCCCGCATTGGAGCAGATCACTGCCAGAACCTGTAGCCCATGGAAGAGTGAATGCCCACGCTGGAGCAGGTTGGCTGGTGGGACTTTTGTGACGCTGCGGGGCACTCACGCTGGAGCAGTTTCCCCTGAAGGACTGCACCTCAGACTCACGAGGGGTGGGCTGCCCTTTGTGAGGTGTCTCATGTTGGGCAGTTTGTGATGAATTGCCCTTAGTGGGACGACTCACGCTGGAGAAGAGAGTGCGAAGCTTGTCTCCAATGAGAGGGACCCCACAATGGCCCTGGGGAAGTGTGAAGAGTCCTCCTCCGGAGTGAAGAAGTGGTGGAACCAACGTCGGATGAACTGACGTAACCCCTGTCCCCCTGCGCCGCTCAAGGGGAGGAGGTGGAGAAACCGGGATTGATGTCAAGCCCAGGAAGACGAGAGGGATGGGGGGAAGGTGTTTTGCTTTTAAGGTCTGTTTGCTTTTTCTTATTTCTCACTACTCTCCGCTGATTTGTTCTTAATAAAACTAACTAATTTCCCCCAAATCGAGTCTGTTTTGCCCGGGACAGTAAATGAAAGTGATCTCCCTGTCCTTGTCTCAAACTTTGAGCCCTTTGAAATATTTTCTCCCCTGTCTAGCGGAGAAGGGAGAGTGAGAGAGAGGCTGGGTGGGGACCTGGCTGCCAGCCAGGGTCAAACCACGACAACTAATTTTCATTCTTTCCTACCTTTTAATTAGTTTATCCATAACTTCTGTATTAAGGAATTTCCTTACAAGGACAGAGCTCCACAAGGAGAGCTCCAGAAGTGAATTCAGCCAAAGCGTTAGCTCCAGGCAGTGCCTCATCTTTACAGCTTTATTACACATATAATACACTTCACTTCTAAAATGTTCAGTTCAGGGCATGTGTTTACCATCTTTATGTTCCATCATAAACTCATAGCTTTCAATGGTGGATGATGTTTAAGCATAAGTCACATGTCAAATGTGACAACACTCCAGGCTACTGTGGAGATGACGGCACTCAATTTTTCTTCTGCTGAAGTCTTTGTAGTGCTGAGGTGATAAACACCACTCAGCTCGAAAGGAAGGGATGCACTTCCCAAACAATCACAAAAGCAGAAGCCACAAACTCTCTGAGTTTCCCACTTTCTTCCTGGACACTTTCAACACATGATTTTGTCTGCACCATCCAGTTTTCATTAACTAAGAATCTGACCTGTGCCAGATCCTATAATTCACTACCAAGAATCGTGGCAAAGATGACATTTCTTTCTAGTAGTGCTCTGAGGCAACAAGAATAATCCTGTTTTGTAGGTGTAGAAACTGAGGCACAGCAGTTAAATGAAAAGGCTAAAACCAACCGGAAAGTCACTGTTGTCATTATAGACTCAAATTTCTAACTCTTTAGCATTACAGTATATTGATTTTATGATTGAAGTATATAGCTTGCTTGAGGGAACATAGCACTTAAGTGCACACAGACGTGCACACTCAAATGTGCACACTCATGGATGTACTCATTCACCAAATTCTTGTGATGTTTAGTGGCTAGTGAGACTAATGGAGAGGTTTAACCACAGAAGTTGACATGTCCCAGACAATCACTCGCAGTAGAACTTGTATTATCCTTAGCTGGTCTTGCAGGGATATCAGGTCTCTTCCTCTTGCTCCTGGTGACACTCAGCATGTGACAGAGCAGTCTTTCGAGAAGAATCAAAACAAAGAGTTTTGCTCAAATCCCTTGTTAAACCTCTCTTAAGTCTGTCCATTTATTGTGTTAGAAATTATGACCTATAAGCTGATGCAGATTTAAAACTAGAGAAGAACTCTGAATACAGTTTCACAAATTTAAGACGTATTTATTTGTGCTCCCTTTACCAGCAAGGCACTTTGCTTTCTTACATCAGTTCAACAACAACTGCTCACGAAAGATCTTGTGAAGGCCACTGACAACCAACAAGGTTTGGCCACTTGTCTCACGTTCCTGAAGGGCTCAGTCTCCAGCTCACATTTATAAAACCTCTCATCAGACTTAACAACATGTCCAAACATCTTTGTTATTCTCTGGAAAAGAGATAAGTGTTCGGGCCTTGGGGGCACACAAGGAGAGGCAGTGAAGGGATATGGTTATTCTGGAGAAAGATAGGAGATGGATGCAGAGGTAGGGATTATCAGAAAAATGTAGAAAAGCTTAACATCAGTGTTTCTCAGGGCTTAAGAAACTGGAGACATGTATTTTTTAAGAGTCACTCGATAGTGCAGCAGAGACCCTCCTGCACCAGAAGATGGATTGTGGCCTTAAGCCTTGCACTTGGCCAGTATTGCAGGATTCAGCTGATCACTTTGCACTATCTTCTTCATGTGTAAAACATTGACAGTAATTCATATCTACATACCTCCTGAGAAGCTGTGACAGTGACTTTATTTTTACAAAGAATCCAACTAGAAAACTGCAATAAGCTAAGGTGATGTAGTCTGAACTTTTTATCTGCCTTCTTGGCTACAGGAATCGTCCTTTCTAGTATCATAGCTATCCTTTATATTTCTTCAGAAATGCTCCTTGTGAGCTTGCAGAAAAGCAGCTAGGTCCCTTTAAGAAGTCAGGAGCGGAGGCCTGCAAAAGGTCCGTTTTACCATTTTACTAGAGTATGGGCAGCTCTCACCTACTCGGAGCTCAGCTGCACCAGGCTAATTTCCATAAGCATCATGTGGTGTTACAGAAACCACATTTTGCCAAGCTGTCAACTGTACAGCCTTCTCTTTGCTAAACAGACTCCCATTAAAACTGTCTGCACAATTTGTCAGTTAAATGAGGTACAAGAGGGACGCTCTATTTGCCCCTAATTAGCTGTGCAGACTACCTTTGTCTGTTTGATTAAGTATTCACATTATCAATTTTGTTTAATCTGATTCATTTCACACACCTCCCCAGGGACTCAGCCCATACGGTTAACTAATCTCCGATATCATCTCTCATATCAGCCCGCGGTAGTCTCCCACGGCACACTCTACCCATACACACACTGCTCACCAAAATCTTTGCTGGGAAAGATGCTTCCTGACTGACAAAACTGATGCTGCCTCCCTGTTGCTGAGGGCTGCTACCTTCAATGAAAACCAGAAAAAGTCAGGCTTGTGCTTGCTATGCTTCCTGAGCACCTCCGCAACGATTTATTTATTTTTTAAAAAAAATCTTAGAAGCTTTTCAGCTGCAACCAGCTGACTTTGGTGAGGTGGAATACATGTCCTGCACCCGCACGCCGCTTCCCACTCCCATCTGCTGAGTGACCTGTTCCACGCTTTAGCAGGTCTCCAGCTGTAACAGGAGGGAACATTAGTCCCAATCACATGGTGAAACAATGTATAATAACGGAGGATAGACTTCAGTCAGGAGGACCTGCCCAGTCCAACCTCACCTAAGAGAGAAAAGGAACTGCAGTTGTTCAAAGATGATCCCTTTGCAGGTCCACGAGGTCCTGACTAATTGCACCTTTCAGAGAACCCGTTCAGTCCCCATGTGTTGCCTGATCTGGTGGACAAGTGGCATCCCTGGCGGCAGGGAGGCTGGATTAAAATGATCTCTGAGGTCCCTTCCAGCTTAGGCCATTCTATGATTCTATGAACACAGCCCATTTTAAGAGGTAGAAAGCTTCACCTGAGAATTCGTGGGCCAAAAAGATCCCCTTCCAAGCCTCTTTGTATTTTTACTCAAGGCACCGCTGGCAAATCCACGGGAAGAAGCAGACAGTTCTGGGCTAGGGATGAAGAAGTATTGCCTCATCTTTGACGGATGGTTTATTTCACCACAAAATTTGATGCCCATCTGCGTGAAAACGGAGTGCATTCCCATATACACGCCTGGCTAGACACATATATATGCTTGCATGCAGATTAGCATGAGTGCTGTAGAAAATATTTCCAGCAAAAATGTTAAACCTTCTAAATTTGAGATTTTGCTATGGCCGGCTTCTGTTAGAAATTTCCTTAGAAGACATTAGTCAAAGTCTTACTATTGGTCACATTTTTGAAAAAAATAAAGATTTCACAATTTTGCAGTGACAAGTTTTACCTGAATAAAAAATGATATTTGCACCTAGCCAGTATACAAACCCTGCCCCATCCTCCACGTGCTTTTTGTGTGTTTCACTGTGGAACAGCACACATATTTTCTAGCAGAATTATAATTTCCCATTTGTCTGAAGAGTAGATTTATTTGATTTATTTCAACAGGTCTCTCAAATTCCTTTTCCTGTGCTACTAATACTGCATACATGGCAAGAGCAAAAAAATTATCTAATTGACTCCATAGTAAGTGACACGCTTTTTTGAGTCTGGTTTTCTCATATCGATCTATGGTAAAGACTTTTGCAACCTCTGCTCTGGCTTCTGCCCCAAGGTAAAAACATTGCCAGACAAAATACAAGTAGACAAACAGAAATACTGCTGTTGTTATGCTGTTCAGAACTCCCAAGGCTCTATGTACTGTCATTGACATTTAGAAAATAATTTTAAATGGTGGATTGCAATATGAAAATCTGTAAAATAGGATAGATTGGAAAAGCAATATATCACTACATTTAATTGAGTATTACTTTGTAGTATAATTCAAAGAAGTTTATTTTACAAATCTCCAGCTCCTTCCCAAAGTTTTTTATAGCTGAAGAACTTCCCAAAATGCTTTGTAAAAAGTCTTTCTCTTTATTGATTCTAATCACCATGCAAATTGTCATTTTCAAGAGACCAAACTGGTTTGTGGATAATGCAAAAAATTAACACCAAAATCAAACCTTGTGAATTACTTAACTGCCCTTCCCAGCACTAAATTTCTATGAACAGACCCGATTCTAGGTACTTAAAATCAGCAAAGAACATCTGGCTTCTAGTGCTAATAAAATGAGACTTAACGTTTCTTTTTTTTTCAGTTTGGAAAGAAAAAAGTCTCACAAAACCTCATGGATTGATAGTCCTGTTACTAGAGATCTTTAAAGAAAAAAACCAAGTTTTAAGTAATAACTGAAGAAAAAAACCTATGAAATATGAATTAAAAACACAAATTGAGAAACACATCCATATTTGGAATACTACTTCAGTATATGCTTGGAGTTAAATGCAGGCACAAATACTGTCCTGAACTGCAGTGATATTGAACAAGTATTTAGCTGAGTATGTAAATAGGCCCAAAGGCAGAAAGCTGAAGAAATTATACAGTGAAGGAGTCATAGTTAATCTTTTAATTAATATTTAAATTAATTAGTCCCCAGCATCTACATCAATAAATCGAGGAACTAACTATTTCTGCTGTACGTTAGGATTTCCCTGTACTCATTAACTTCTGTTCTGTGATGCCATTAAATATCAATACTTACATTCATTGGCATTGCCATGTATTTTCTGCCAATCTAATGAGTCTTTCTGCATAGACAGAGCATTAATTAAACGTGTCAGTGACTATGAGAGAGTGTAGTTTCACTCTCAGTTGTACCAGTCAGCTCAAGAATTACAACCGGTTAGGGAACAGTGACTGGACAGAGTTGTTCAAGGAGTCTGGGCACTCACGAGGAAGCAGGAAAAGTATCTTCACAAAAGGAACGTAGATACCTGTTCTTATGCTAGTGGAGAACTGAGTTTGAAAAGTAAGATCGTCTAGGTAAGGCAAATGAATATTTCATTCCCTTAACTATGACACATTCTGTGCAAGACTCGGTTTTCTGAAGAATTAATAGTAGTGTAAGATTTTTCTTCACCATCCCCAACAGAAATTTTAGAGTAGTACCAAGGAAAAGGAATCATGGTCCACAAAAATTTGACATCAATGCTGTAAAAATGCAAAGCTGCAGGTGAATCCATGCAGTGAGAAGATCACATCTCCTGCTTACAACCTCCTAATCCGTCACCTCATCCTGAGACATCTTGGCCTGCTGAAGCTGAGTATCAATATCGGAATTTACTATAGGTTTATTTTGAGCTTTTCCTTAGGTATCGAATGGAAATATGTTTGCTGTTTTGGTGAATGGAGCAGGAACAACCCGAGCCAGCCAAGGTTTAGATACTGAAATGCACAGGCATCTATGTATTGGTCAGTCAACAGGTAAGCACATATGTGACAGAGTGTATAATACTAAAAGCCCCAAATTGTCTTGATCCTCATGCTGTTGTCAAATAAGAAAAAAATTGGGGGTGTCATGCTGAGATCACATCTGAATTTTCACTTTTGCAGGTACTTAGACACCCACCACAAATATTATCTTCAGATTAGTAAATGAGATGTGGGAAGCGAAGAAAAATATTTCCATGAAAATAAAAAAATCAGCAAAGCATTCCCTGAAACACACTTTAAAATTAGTTGAAACCACTACAGTGTGTTTTATGATGATAAAATACTTGGATAATATTAATGCTTATATTCAGAAATTTTGTTCAGCAAAACCAAAATTCTGAAAAATACTTTCGTCACCTACATCCTAACCCAAGTTGTACTATCTGGGTGGACACTGTAATTTTTCTGAATAACATTATGACTAAGGATGACAAACAATTGCATTTCTGGTTCATATCTCCTTTGCAAATTGGTGTTCTTTAAAAGAACTGATGCTGCTGTGAACCACATTCTTTGTTGTCTTCTAAGTTTATATTGTCTTTCTGATAACAGTAGCCATATTTTTGGATGAAAACATGACACTCTACAGGAAAGGTGAACATCTGCTATACCAGAAATATCTGTAGGCCTTGGCTGGTAAATGATTGACAGTGTGCTATATTCGGACTAATGGATTTTTAAGAGTTAAATTATCACTATTCTATGTTATAAAGTACCAATTTTCTCTCCAGTGATATTCACCATGGATATTTAAGTACCATTATTGCTTTATAAAGCTCTCCAAATGTGTCAGGTCGGAGTGCAAGAGTCTGATATATAAATTATTCCATCATATCTGAAACAAAGAGGTTGGAAATATTGGGTGTTTTGACCATTTGATGACTCTTGACAGGGATTGGGTCAAATTTTAGGGAGGACGAGAGACATCAGACCTGGTTTGCTGTGAAGCTCATGAACTACCCTGTAGCTTTTGCTGTTTCCAAGAAATGGTGGTAACTCTGGGGGAATGCACTCATGGTTACTTAGCACAGCCAGAGCCTTTCACTGGCATGTGAAAGCTTTGCCAAAAGTCCAAAGGATCCAATGCCAGTCCCCAAGTGTCTGACAGACCTTGGCAAGTTCCCCTAATTAACTTGAGGGCTCTTGCAGAGCTTCTGTGCCTCGTAATGAGTCCAGTCAACATTTAAAGCCATGTTGTGAAGCAGATCTCAGTCCTCAAAGGAGTTCCCATTAATCTCCTCAGTCCCACTGAGATCTTCAGCTGGAGAGACACTGGCAGAGGGCAAACACTGCAAGGAATTTCTAATCCTCAGGGGGACTCTCAGGAAGATCTGAGGCAGATCTGGTCAGATTAACAGGTTTTGTGAAGGCTCCAAGTGTAGCTCGGGAAAAAAGAATAAAGCAAAACAGACAAACTTTAGGTCCAGGTCTAGCAAGCAGGAGACCAAGATATGCTAATTAACACAGCTGCAATCAAGGATGTAATCTAATTTACATACTTGGTAGCGAATAAACGCTTCCATATGGCAGAGTACCAGTATTTTTACTTGACAACTTCATCAAAAAACTAATGAAATTACCGTGCAACAAACCCAAACTTTTTCCAGCTTGACTAAAAATAACAAATCCAGTAAAGTAAGTGAGAGAAATGCGGGAAAGAAACGCTTGTGTTCAAGAAAAAGTAGATACTATCAAACTAGGAAACTAAGTTTGAAATATTCAGTTTTGGGAGTAGTAGGAAAACTCAGAAATGTGCTACAGTGTTCCCTAACTAACTTTAGCTGTTTTTCACCTTGTTGTCCCAACCAAATCCATGAGACAGCCTTACTCTTGTTCATCCTGTACATCCACCACTGCCAATCTGAGGCAGATGCTCAAATGCTCAGGTGCCTGAAATGAGCCAGATGCTCAGATGCAGTACTACTGGACTTCCTGATGCGTGTAAGCCCACTGATCTATCCCTGCCTTCACAGTCCTGGACCAGCGCATGATTCACTGTGTGTGGTAGCAGAGCTCCCTGTTGTGAATGACAGAATTACAGACTGCTTCAACAGTCTCATCATCTTCCTTGTGCAGGGCAGCTCACTTGATCAAATCCAAACTCTGTATACCTCCCATTCAGCTAGAGGAACCAACTCTGTTGACTGTGGCACTTGCTGTTGAAGATGGCCGCAATGATGGGCCACACAATGGACCACTCTGCTTTAAAGTGGCTCTTGACTTTTTTTTTTTCCTGACTGAACAAGACATCTGTGTTGGAAATGTCTGTCTGGTAGATCACAGGCTTGCCACTGAAGTGGCCACTACGTTACCTCTGGGCATCAACGGCGTTAGCCAAACCAACAAGGTAACGTAAGACTAAAGAATCTGGCCTGGGGAGCGTTTTTCCCTAAGCATGAGTGCTTCACATACTCAAGCAGAAAGTGGTGGTTTGTGAAGTTGCAGACTCCCCTGGCATTGTGCATTCTCTAGGCTTTCAGACCCTTGCTTAATTTATCCTCCTTTGTTGTTCTTCCTGTGAGGGAAATAGAAAAAAACATTAGTGGTATGTTCTGAAAACATCCACAAGGCAGGTTCTGCCCCCAGAGACTTTCCCAAGAGTGCATGTCCTCTGTTAGGAAGATGTTGGGCTCTAGGGGATTTTCAACAGCCTTTTCTTTCTGGATCTTTGCCTGCAGTAGGGTTGTCTGAGAAACCATCACTCTACCTGTTGTGAAATGCCTTCTACTTTGGTCCTAAAAAAAGAAATTTTAGATTCAGGATCAGGTTGGACGAGGCTCTGAACAACCTGATCTAGTTAAAGATGTCCCTGCTTACTGCACGGGATTGGACTAAAAGACCTTTAAAAGTCCCTTCCAACCCCAAACACTGTATTATTCTATGATACTGGGCATGTTTGTCAATAAGTTATTGACAGTTTATCTCTAGGTGTTTAAGGATATGAATATCACATTCATATGAAAAAATACACACACGAACACAATAATTTATCTGGGCAATCCAAATGACACAGGACTAAACGACATAGCAGGTAGTAGAGTAAGCTGAGCTAGGTTTAGAGATATCCATACAAGGAGACAGTCAACTGTTCTTAGCCAGATTCTATAATGTTTCCCAGCTGAAATACAATGAGAATATTCATATATGTGCTTAACTTCAGATGTTTGTGTTTTCCTACCCAGACTTCATGCCTGAATGCAATGCTGAATGCAAGTCAGGGCACAAGGCACCTACTGAGGATCAATCTTCATCTAGTCATCATTCTCCTTTTGTACTCATTCTGATCAGTAGTGAAACAGGCATTTCTGTAATTCTCACTCAGCACCTGAGTTGAAGTCTCATTACATTCTCAGACAGACGGCCTTACCTCAAATAAGTTCTGCCTTTGTTTTCCTGAGAAAAATCTTTGTAGCCAAAGGAGAAAAACAGAAACAGACAGATATATGATAAATCAAAATAGAAATCCAGGGTTAAAACTCACAGAAAATGGAAAATTACTGTACAGTTAAAGATTTTATGAAATAAGACCATGACTGGAGACTTGATTTTCATGTTTGCTTGTAGATTCCGCCTTTGGTAGTCCTTAAAATATCTCTTTTGTTGAAGTAATTCCAATTTCACTACAGTCCTGTTGCCAGCTAAGCAAATTTTTGCAACCATTTTGTTCTGGGTAGTTGCTGTCATTGGTGTTGTGTAGTTACTGTGTGGATTTGGTTTTGTTTATGGATATTCCAGAAAGTAGCTCAAAGTGTTCATTTGAAAACAAAATTTGCACTGGAAGAAGATAATCTGCAGGGAAGTGCCAACTTTAATGAGTCAAATTACTGGAATATTTCACTTTTAGAAGAGTGGAAGGTTTTATTTCAACAAAGTCCAAGATATTCATTTTTAATTTTATTTATTGCCTTATTTAGTATTTTTTATTTTTAATGTGAGTTAAGTTACAAAAATAAGGACGTTGAAGCTAAGCAACCCAACCTTTTTAAGGATATTTCATTTCAGATGGATCATTCTGATATTTTCCAAAGCAGTTACAATTTCTCTTTGCAGGACTTATGGTTTTGTTGAATTCACTTTTTTTCTCATGAAAAGGATGAAAAGAAATTATGTAATCTTAAAAACTCTTTATGAAAGGGAATTTCTGAAACCAGATTTTCTCTAATCTCTTCTAGCTGGTCAGAACTGACCAGCTGAAACAGCAAAATTACTACCTATAGTAACTGGCACCAATACAATCTGGCTTTGCCCTGACCCATGCAGGACTTTTGCTACATAGGATTACTCAGATTCCTGACGTGTGTGAAAGCTGAGAAGCTGGGAATGAACATTGTCCCCAGACCCCTTTGACAGTGGTGCCCCCAGCCATGAGTAACTCTCATTGTTTCTGCCAGGTGGGGGATGTCCCTGAAGGGGTCACCTGCCCTGGCTAAGCCAGGTGGAAGCTGAGGCCTGCCGAGCTCATCAGCTCCCATCTTACTTGGGATTTTAAACAGAAATTGCTCTACAGGCAGAAGACACTGAGATAGATAGCTCCTACGGAGAGCTTTGAGCTCTGCTCCACAGACTCATCTTTAAGACTTCCATTGAAATAAGCGATTTGAGGTCATAGCTGTGTGTGCCTGAAAAGTGGATGTGCACCAGCAAGGCAATGGCTGTTGTTACAAGCTGATACAAAACATCCAAAACTGTTTTCTATCTCAGGTGATGGGGAAAGAAGTATTTGGTCTCCGTCACTGTCGTCTCCTGTTTCTCTCGTCCCTCCAATTCCCTGATGCCAGGCCAAGGCTGCAGTCACAAGGGACATTGGGCTGGCTGGATGCCTTCTCCCCCTGCACGTGGAGCCAGTAGCAAACCTGGCTGGTGCGCAGGGGTCTTTAGTTGGTCAAAGGTATCTCCTGCTACAGGGTAATGTCACTAAAGGTCATCTCCTCCTCATTGCTAATTCCAGCCAAGAGAAATCTAAACTGATCTTGGGAAAGGTGGTGGTGGAAATGTCATGCAAAATCCTGACATCAGGAGGGATCTGCGCTCATATTCCATCTTTCAGCAGAGGTCAATATTTGCTGCAGTAAAGGCAGCTCCTTCTCTGTAGTCAGTGCTGGCTGAAGAAACATCATCTGGACCGGCACAGCCCTTATTTCTTTCATATCCCCCTTGTCAACAGTTTGAAAGTGAGATGGCTAATTTTGTGCCTGACAAGAAAGGACGGATCATTTTCTCAGATGCTTCTATCAGCAGAGTCAGTGCTGGTACACTCTCCAAGGGAGTCCCCAAACTACAGGTTACTGGCAGGCAGACAAACGCTTGCTGACAGCCATTTGTGACCAACTATGAAACACCATCTGCTGTAGTTGGAGGGAAGGAACATATCCAGCAAGTGATACCACTGTGAGAAATGATTTTGTGTGTTGACACACAGCAGTCTTTAGATAGCCCCAAAGAACAAGGCTACTTTGTTTTTCCAGATTTGTGTAAGGGGGAAAGAAATATTTTCTTGTTGGTGGGTCCATGGGTGAGACTTTGTGGGTCTATTTGTATTTGAGCCAGGAAAAGGAAGAGTTTGATATGCCTGCATCAACAGATGTACTAAATACAACTGTGAACTGAGCCAAATGTGTCTTTAGCAATGTCATGTTAGGGGTGCAAAGCACTATTTGACAGTGAAAGCACCCGCTGGAGTGTGAATCTGCCACTAACTTGCCTGTGACATTGGGCAGGTATCATCCCTCCTTATTTGAACTGGCTCTCACTTTTGCTGAGCAGCAAAAGTTTCTCTTCTGAAGAGTGTTGCAAGGACTAGCTAGTGTTTGTTCAGCCCTTTGAAATCCTTGGAGGAGGGGATAAATATCTTTTACTGAAGTTCAGTAACTGGTGACTGGTTCAGAGACTACTAAGCAGAACTGCAAAGCCTCTACCTTCACTAAGTGGAAAAAAAGGAGACATTTTCAGGCTTACAAAGGCATTATTGAAAAAAAGGTAATTTAATTGACTCGAGGGCAAAAAAGTACCCAAGTGTATCCAAAATCAAAAGGCTTCCTTTTGTAACCAACACAGGCAAATCCCAAAAGTTTCAGGAGGAGGAATGTTCAACTCCCTCACAGGGGGAAGGAATCTTACTTGCTCATTAACGTAAATAAGGCATGCAGCCAAAGGCATATGCCAACTCTTCCCTCCCCAGCCAGAGAATGAGGTTTTCATTTTTAAGAGTCTTAATAGTCCTGTGTCTCATGATTAAGTAATGAGAGCTGGCATCCAAAGTATCTGAAGTTCAGCTGATCTTGCATTATCCTTGCAGGCCCTGACAGACTATAAACCAAAACGTTTTCAACCAAAATATGCAGACAAAAATTAAATGATACATCTAAAAACTACAGTTCAATTTTGAAGGAGAGGAATGTCAAATTATCATGGCAGATTATTGCCTTATTACTTTGAATATTGGCAAAAGTTTTAAACACTGGCACATATGTGGGTGCATTTGTATTTTCACATGTGGTTTTGTGTGTATATATATACACATATAGATATGTATGTATATATATACACACATAGTTATGTGCATGAATTTCACATCACTTCTTTCTCATCTGGCCTGTGGTTCTGGATTCAATCTCTTTATGTCCGTATGTATGTACATGTATATCACACAATACCATCTATGGGAGGTCTTGATTCAGACCCTGTAAAGTGGAAAACATGCGGCTGTGCGTGGTGTCACCAGAATAGAGGCAGAGGGCTCTAGGATCCCCTCTGACTCAGCACTGGACCCCAGAGGTGGCCCGTGGAAGCCCAAATCCTGCACACTCCCATGGCAGGCAAGAAGAGGGACCAGAAAGGGAGTGGTGGTGGGGGCTGTGGCGAGAGAGGAACCCACCTCCAGCGAGCTGTGGGCAATGCAGCAGGAGCACGGCCAGCCAGCGACAGGGGATGGAGAGAGAGGGACAGACGAGGGCTCACAGGAAGCCTCATTTATGATTTAAATACACGGTCACTTGTGCCCGTGAGATATGAAAACCAAATCTAAACATTTGTCTGTAGAATCAGGTGATGGCTGGCCTTCTACTGTCTCAAGGGGGGCAGGAAAATGGTCCATGCACCTGCCACCTAATTCAGTTTAAAACCTGACACATTTACCAAGAGTGGGCTGGCATAATGAACTTCATTCATGCTGTCAGTGGAGTCAATAACTTATCCCCAACTGCTTTTGTCTCCCTGGCGGCAGTGCCTCTGATCGGGCTGAGGTACTTATTCAAGTAAAATTTATTTTCAATTGCAGGCCATAATACTACTGGCACAAGCCTTGCTTTGACAGAAGCTTTTGCTCAAGGCTAAACTATTGTTAAAGTTTGTGCCCATTGTCTGAGGTCTTTGATCTGTCAAAGCTGCTTAACAAGCTGGTTAAAAACTGTTTCAGATAACAGGTGTGTCCTTTGAGGATGCAGGGCCATTTTTCAACTTCTTTAAAAGACTAGTCCAGTAGCTGACTAAAATTTACATGCTGG
The DNA here is from genome assembly GCF_000703405.1 of Apaloderma vittatum. Taxonomy (NCBI): domain Eukaryota; kingdom Metazoa; phylum Chordata; class Aves; order Trogoniformes; family Trogonidae; genus Apaloderma; species Apaloderma vittatum. The sequence goes on along the minus strand of NW_009718853.1, from coordinate 4,439 downwards.
TTGGTGGTGATATATGTAAAGCACTTTTAAAGCAAGAAATTCGATTTAGGGGTTTATTTCCCTTAACTTCCTTGCAGTTTGTTGTTGGTTTTATTTTGTTTCACGGTTGGTTGTTTACGGTTCTTTTTTTTTCTGAAGGAGTAAAAAGATATCGGAGGTATTTTCTAGGGCCTTGAAAGTATTTACTGGAAAGTTGATTGAGATGCTAAGTCTACCTCTGGCATTGCAACAGTGCTCAGATGAGTAAAGCAATGGCTGGAGCAGAAAGCATCAGTGAATATGGCCAGGAGAAAGCTTGTGATGGAGAGGAAAAAAAGTGGGTCCAATTGGGGTAAGCTCTACTGGGATATGTTCAGGATGAAGGGACGTGGGTTGCAGCAGTGCCACAGTCCACAACCTGCACACCCTGAGCCTGCCCCAGTGTGGTTGTACCTGCCTCAGGCCTGCCACAGTGTGACCCCAGCCCACCTCTGCCCCTCCAGCTGGAACCTGCATCTGGTATTGGCTCCAAGAGCCTGCAGCATGGTTAGCCTCTACAGGACCTGCTCTCACTACCTAGAAAACACAATTTCTGTGAGAAGATCCATGTCATAGCTTAGGTCCTCACTGTATAAGCCAGGCCATTCATGCATGGCCAATGGCCTGAACAAAATTTCCTTTGAATGGTCCATATGTCAGCTATATTCTTTAGGACATGTGAAAAGTGATTCCTCCCCTTCACATATGTTTTAAAACACTGCTGAGGTCCTAAGGGATTTATTCAGTTTTAACCTAATCCAGTACTTCTATTTATTAATTTCTTTTCCCTGAAAATCCCCATCAAAACAAGACAAGTGCTGTCCGCGGTTGTGCGGAAACACATGAAAATTTCAGGCCTGTGTGTTTCTGCAAAGCCGTGCTGAAGGTCAAGTGAATTGCTGTTGGCAATGCCGTTAGAGGTGTCTTGCTCACATATACCCCTGGACTTTAGGCTGCTGCACATGTACCCCAGCTTCCTGCACAGAAGTACAGAGGGTGCAGAGCCCCTGGGAGGCTCACTTGCAGCTGTGACCAGGCAGCTTTAGTTGTACAATACATCAAGAATCTCTTTATGGCCAGTCATTTAGGTCCCCAATGCTGGTGGGCTACAGGATCACCACAGGAGTGAGCTGAGCAGAGGAGGGGCAAATGGCATCCTTACAGGCAGCTCCATAGTCTGGGAGGGGAGTATGAATAAAATATGGTGTTTAGGAAACACCTGCCCGTCTTCAACCTGCAGAAATAAACACTTTCAGCTAATGAGTAAAAGGCCATCTTCTGCAGAAAAAAAAAAAAAAAAAAGCTGGAAGTTCTCCTTAGCAGAAAAGCTCTGACAGTTGTTTTCACCCTTCCCCTGATCTGAGTCCAGCAGCTCCCCTTGCTGGAGAAGCTCATGTGCCTTGAGAGTCGAACATGACAAACGGAAATAACTTTGCTTAAAAAGTGAGCCTGATTGCTGGGCATATTTTCCTCAAACAATCCCATCTGCACCAAAAATCTGTCATCAGCTTGTTAGTTCAAGGCAAACACTTTGTCATTTGTGGTAGTTTTGTGAACATCCCTGAACCAAATCAGGACTGAAAGTGAAAAACAAAGCTTTTCTAATACCACTCAGCTTGCTTACCGTTAGGATCACCACAACTGTTCAAAGATTACTTTGGCGTGTGTCTGTGTCATCAATTATCTCCAGAGCTATGTGTAGAGCAATTCATTTTCAACATTCAGATGTAGCCAGAAGGATGTGAGATTGAGGACAAATTTCTGTTGCAAGGCTACATCCCCACTGCTGGCCTCTAAACAAAGCTATCTGTGGCTTTACAGGATGAAGCATCAGCCCAGTACAGCACCCGCAACATGTTTTCAGCACCCCAGTGACTCTAAGGGCACCACCTCTAAGGGCATGGTAAATGCCTTAGTGAAGATAGAGAGATATTACTAACGAGATACACTAAGACAGGTTTTCACCTTATCTGTAATCTAGATTAAAAAGATGCTTTTTGGTTGGCAGAGAAGGCCAAAATCCTTCTTGCTCAGAGGAAGGAGATGTAGAGAAATCTACTGTTCTCTCTCAACATTTTCCTGGAGTAAATTATTAAGTGTTCTTGGCTTTAAAAGCTGATTTTCCCTTACCTATTGCAGTCACTATAGTGTCTTCAATGCTGTGCTGAAGCATAGAACAAGGGCCTGTATTATGGTCCAGGCACTCCAGGCACTGAAGAGCATCACAGATGGGAATAAGGGGAATTGAATAATAATACACACTTTGGAGGAAAACGTAAAAATTATATAAAACCCTTTAATATTACATGCTCCTTCAGTATCACCATATAATTGTGCCCTGCAAAGTAAAATAAGAAAATGTTATGAAGTGGCAGACATCCAGCAAGGCCACCACACTATTACAGGAGGGTATCTGTAGCTATTATTTGTCACTAGCTGTTATTTATATTGCACACGATTCAACAGATGGTCAGGCAGATGCAATGGCAAGATGAGGCAACCACAGCAGTGAAGGCTGGAATAGAAGATACTGCAGCTGGAAGAAGAGGGCTGTGCATGGAGGGAGATAAATGGAGCCAGCAGCCAGGTGAGCCGGAATGAACATGAGATGTTCAAGTGACTGAACCTGACAAAACCAAAGACAGGGTCATCTGCTGACTGTGGGGCTCTGCAAAGTGTGACACATACTGGGGTCTTCATGAGGGCAGGCCAGGTAAAGGAGTCTGTCCCGCTCCCCTGGAAATATGAATAAGAGAGAAGGAGCTGAAATGTTGATATTGGATTTACAGAAGGACTGTCCTTTTGCTGTTTTGTTGGGAACAGAGTTAACCACAGACATCTCAGCTAGAATCCACATACGCAGATGTGAAGAAAAAAACAGTCCTGACCTGACTCCAAGTATTTAGTTAGTGATGTCCTTTGCCTCTAGGCAGGATTTGGGGCAGAAAGGTTGGATACAAAAACACTGCAATGAAGTGTTTTTATTCAAAAGTATGGATGGAATGCTGTCAAACTCATGAAATACGTCAGTAGGAGGAAAAAGCACTGTGACTTTTTGAAGAAACACAATAAAAAGTGGAAAATGAAGTCTGGACCAGAGCCTTGCACTGATTGTATGAGATATGCTGAAACAAGTGAAGGGTGGGACACTATGAGTAGATTGCTTGGTCTCTGCAGGTGCAAAGAAGAGGAGACCAGTCTCAGTGGACTGACCTAACATTCGCATTCAACTCATACTGGAACCAATTCTGCCATGAGTTCTATGACCCTTTCAAAGCAGAAGGAAAAAGTTGTGTGTTTGCCCCAACAAATTTGAGAGTGGAAAAAGCAAGAGAGGTAATATCAGGAGTTCATTATTTTTGGTGGAGATGTGATGATTGTTGAGGAAGGTCAGTGTCTGGACATTTGATGAATTCTGATACTAAGGACTGCTTTATGCCTGTGTGTCATATCTATGAACTGAAAAAATTCCCTGTGGAGTCTGGGACCTCACTGCCTCAGGCCTCTTTTGCCCCATATTGACATAAAACCTACAGAAGATGAAAGAAGGTTTTCTTGCACATGGCGCAAAAGTAGAAATAGACATTCTTAACTGTTTCATAGTTCAATAGACTGATCTTGTACAACTGAGAAAGCCAAAGAGTAATGGAAACAAATCAAGTAATAGGAAGCTTTGATCAGTTATTAATTTGAATAAATGTTTCATACCACAAAGTAAATGGATCCTCCTGGTAATCTGGAGAGAAAGAGACAGAAAGAGATGGCAACAAGGGCAAAAGCTTGGTGTAAGAGAGAAAGAGTCCAAGACTACATCCATACAAAACATGCCTGTGACCATTATCTAGCTCTGAAGCCAACTGGCATGCACCGGTGTGTGTCCACATTATTAAATTCATGCTTTCCAGGCACTGTGGCTGAATACAAATTGCCTGCTGAGATTGGCCTTTGGCCTATGCTATCGCCAAACTATGCCTGGGAAATGTTGAGGAGACAGCTAGTTTTCTGGAGCCAAATGATGCCAGGAATGGTTGTAACTATTTGACTTTATAAATAATTGAGCTTCAGTGCCTGAGAACGTTATGTGACACTGTTTAATTTACTATGAGACATGAAAGTCCATGATACATCTTAGAGCATCCTGAGAAATGGAATACCTTAGAGCACCCAACAGACACAAGAGAGTGCTGACAAAATGGACACAGGCATGATTTTGCCTACAGCTGCACCAACGTGCTCCACCAGTCGCAGTCTAGTTTTTGAAACGCAAAATCATGCTTTAGCTAACGTATCTGTTGAAAAAAACCACAAGACTAGAGGCAAGGGAATGGTGTAACTAAAGATACTGAGGATTCACCATTGATCCTTGGGATATATTAAAGCGTGGCCAACGTTCTTATGGCCCTATTTTAGTGAAGGGTTGT